>NC_089322.1:14660420-14732442 GCF_036669915.1 Pocillopora verrucosa | reverse complement strand
TCAGATGATTTTCAGATTGAGGATCCAAATCAAATTAAAAATTTGACAGGTAACTTTCACATGTTTAAGTTATGTAGGATCTTAAAATCTAACACTGTGAACAAAAGAAAAAGCTCAAAACAAAGATTATGTCAAATTGAAGAAAATCCTCTTGTGCTGGTAAATTGAGACAGTGTAATATTCATTACTTAATGCACATGTGGGAAAACAGCCATTTCAATAAAGGCAGACTTCAGTACTAGAATAAACAATATGTTACACATTAAGTTATTAAAGGGTATACTGGATTGGGTTGGAGTATTAAAAGACAGTGAACAAGTCCCTCTATCACAACATAAATTTCTGCTTGCCTTGTTCAGCGATTTCAATTTCCCTGCGACCAAAGTCAGCCAGCTTAATATTCTTAACACAAAAATCAGATCCACCGCTGCTGTTTTTCTGCACATAGAAAATGGATGTATCATACTCTAGCCTCTATATTGCTTCAACTGTTACTAGAGTCACTAACCCCTATCACTCCCAAGATCTTATCAGTAATTCTCCTTAGAGTCTGCCATACAATTGTTTACATGTTGGTCCAGAGACTTAGGTATTAGATCACCTTATAATCCCCTAATTGAAATTTTTCTTCATTCCCATTAGTTGTCAACTTGATAATGTATTGATATGGTAAGGAGAAATTCTGACTTGTTCACTCATGAAAGATAAAGGGTTAACTATCTGAAAAGATCAACATGAATTTTCCCCTTTACAGCTGAAGAGTTTCATCTTGATACAACACCAAATTCTCATGTCTTCTCTAAAAGGTAATGTATGGCCATTGGTGAAGAGAATTACTATTCAATTCTTGGGAGTTCACAGGTGAAATAAATTGAACAGTCACAATATGAGAAATGAACAATGATTCCAGATGCACACAATTTTGTCACTCACTACTTTGGATCAAAGAAAAAAAACAAAAGGTCTAAATGGAATTCATGGCTTGTTTACTACAATTGAGGTTGGCAGTTTGGTACAGGTGACCCTAGCAACAATAGAGATAATATGAAACAAGCTGTTACATTATTTTTCCTCTGTGAACATGTCTGTTCAAAGCAAAATGAAATAAACTGAAGAAATAAAATGGTATCATAACAAGGACATAACGATGAAAACAAAATAAAAGTATGAAGAAAGGTGGCTTAGAAGCACAGCAATAAAGCAACAGCGCAAACAAAATTAATAGAGACAAACAATTAACCATTTCATTTATCTACAAAATTGTGATGATTAAAAATATTTTCCACTGCACTGAGGCTCAGATTTGATTCTTGCATCAATACTGGTCAATTTTTTGCTTAAAAAAAATTAAACCTTTTCGTGGTCTGAAATGTTAGTCTGCAATTCTATTACTTGAATCTCCTCCTTAAGAACAAAATGTTTTAAGTGCAATTTTTTTTCTAGGTATGTCTTACTTATTTTTCAAGAGCAAACTTAGATTCAACGTAAGAAATGAGATGCTCATTAACTAGGGGGAATTTTAAAGAAAAGAAACTTGACTGTACAATGAGAAACAGTTCCCATCCAGTATGTTTCACCTGGCTAAGGATTAGGGAGTAATCCTTAATAATTGACAACAAGATTTGTTCTCATTTTCACAGTTCTGTGCTATATTTATATGAACAAGTATATTTTAAGTTGCCTCAAAACTATTTTGGGTTGGTAAAAGCTGACTATATTTGTATATTGCGATAATTTAGAAACTGCTCTTAAAATGTGTTGCAGCCCAAAAAATAAATACTAGTATTTATTTTGTTTGTACAGCCAACCATGAAATTTCTCCATGTACATCTGTGGTTTACAATAATTCTAAAATGCAGATGTGCTTCAGTGGAAGAAAACCTCTAAGCCCATTTTAAGTCAAATGCTATAGAAGAAAATATCTTTGAAACAAACAGCCAATCTCTACACAATTAACAAATGAATACAGAACCAAATTCCAATAGATGCTGGCTATATTATCATACACTCTACAAAAGCCAATATAGTTAAGCTGAGTCACATAGTACTGCTTTCATTGCATCTACGCATACAACCTTCAAAAACAAACACTATCAATAAAAGAAATAACAATCCGATGGTCCAAAAAGGTTTAAAAATATTGAAATTTTGTTTGGAAACCGGTCGATTCGTTTAAAGAACGCTCATTACGTAAGCATATGACGTCATGTTTGGCTAATCGGTTGCACTTCACTAACTTTACGAGTCTTTGAACAAATTGCAAGGTCCATATCGTCTGGATATATTTTCCTCAACGAAAGTGTTTTGGTTTAAAACCACAGAAACTAAGACAAGTAATTTGTACTGTTTCTATCTACGGGAGACTCCCGCCGATTTTTTTATTATTTATTTTTTATTTTTTATTCTAGCTATCGATCGACCGGGTGGTTGGAGTTCATTTATATATTTATTTTTTTAGTTAAATTTACGCTCGCTGCTTTCAGTCTTAATTGCCGCACACTGCTTATGCTGATTTTCATGCGAAGTAAATCTTCACAAAAAATTACACATAAGCTAAGAACTCCCTACACTGTCGATCCAACATTCGATCAATCGAATCAAAACACCCGGTAAGCTCTGCCTATTCAACTCTGAACAAAGTTTTTTATGCATATGTTATTAGCTAGCATTCAGGCTATTAGCAGTGGAAATTGAAGGCGAAGAAACAGGCAAAGAGTTTGTAAATAAAGTTCTTTTGTTATAAATTTCAAGAACATACCTGAGATCTTTCCCTAGGAGATACATCGTCTTCATCTGATGAATAGCTGTCCGAGTAGCTAGCTGCAAGAAGGCGAATATTGTAGTTTTAATGACATGAACTGCTGCTTGCAGATAAGCCGTAGGCATAAGTTATAAAAAAATAAAATTGCTTAAGATTCAACTTGTAATGTATAGTAGAGTTAAGAGGAAAAATCACAACTTCTGTAAGATAAAGATTTTTAGTACTGTATCAATACGATTACAATTTGAAATTTAAATAAAGAGCGGCTGATCACATCCCAAAGCACGAAGACGAATGAACTGTTAAGAAATACACCCTCTTGTACGAGAAATCACGAAGTATAGATTTCTCAGACGAAAGAGAGAAGAATCAGAATGCGCCAAAAAATCATTAAAAAAGAGAAGAATACATGCTCGCTTCACCTGAGCTTCCATAACTGTCTGTGGAAGACACCGAAATTGAACGCCTTCGAAGGCGAGGGGGTCGCCTCGACATGCTTTCAGAGAAGGTTAAACCCTAAAGCGAAAAACGCACCAACTGTCAACGATACATGTCACAAGGCATCGAAAAATATGCCAAACACGAGTGAAAAAACCTCTAGTGCCTTGAGATGAGGTGGTCTTTGCGCAGCAGCCGGAGACTTGTGTACGCGATGATCGCCTTCCGAAGCCGCCATGTTATGATAGTAGCAAATGGCCTACATAGCGGCGTGGAGTCGAGGCGACCAATCGGACAAAAGCGCCGATGTGGAAAAAGGAAAAAATCACTTCCCTCCTCCTAAAAAAAAACTTCCCTATATCATCTTGACGTAAAAGTACACGTCCTGAAAATGTTGATAAGGCACTCATGAACTCTTTGGGAGGTAAAAATAAATTAAACTACAGAATCTACGTTCAATATATTTATTTAATTTACGTATCTCGTACTCGTCGTTGACGCCAAAAAGTTTTTTTTTTTTTTTTTTAAATTTCGGTCGAGTGTGTGGTGTCTGCTGTGTGCTAGAATGACGCACGTGAAGCTAATGATCTGAAGCATATTTGAAGCACGTGTTGAAACTAAATGTTTCCGCTATTTCGAGCTCTGATTATAGGATGAAATTCAACTTTCTTCTTATTCTTTCAAATAATCTCGATCAGGCTATTCTTCTCAAATGGAAACAATTTTTTAGGCAAAAGAACAATATCGAACAATCCGTGCGTCATTTAAAAAAAAAGGAAAAGTGTACAGCACAATAATAAACCTAGGATCATAAGAATTCTTTTAAAGGAGATAATTATATCCTTTCGCCTAGTTATCAATGAAAAATACCGAAAAGAATAGACAACGCAATATTGTTAATAAGAAAGGAGTGAATTTTGAGCACGCTCTTCAGAATGGAAATTGTTTAATTTCTGGGTTCGCCGGACAGGTGGCAACGGAGGATTTGAACAAGCTAAAAAGGATATCCTCAATCTTGAATTTGAGATTTGGAAATTTCAGTTAACTTCCCCTTGATGCAATGATCGTCAAGCTTTGAATAAAGGTTCAATGTAGGAACAGAAAATTTACGGACGCCGATGTCCCATTTATATTGATGAGCAAGAAAACAATATGGCTGATTCCACAATTTTTTAATTTCTTTTTTGTCAGGTTTCATCGAAAAATTCAATTTGCTATGCACAGCACATGGAAATTAAAATCAGCAGAGTTTTTTTCAAAATGAAGGAAGACCTCATGTTTGATGACGTCAGACTATGGACATGTGGGCATGCACGTATGTTAAAAGAAAAGTTTTCAAATTCTCAGTAGTCTTGCGAGCTTGAATAATATTTACCTATAAAAAGCTCTGGATTAAAGAGTGATCCGCACACAGGTGCTGGTTTTAAAGGCTTTGAAGCCAAAATATGAATTTCAATTTTAGCGCAGACCATTAGGTGTTCAATTGAAAAGTGACGGTCAGTTGATACTTTTTTCCTCTATTTTTTAAATGTATTGATTTTGTAAAGAGAAAGGCTTTAATGGTCACTCTTAGAGTGAAAGAATTAGTTTTTCGGCTGAAACAACCGTGACTGCACATAACGCAAAAGAATTTTGAAAGATTATCAAGTAGAGCGCGCACATAAAATTTGACGCTGGTATAAATGTCCTTTGTAACTGAAAGCGTAATTATTTTTCAGATACCAAGATAGGAAGGGTTTTATTTCCGCGAGTACAAACCCGATGAAAAATTTACTTTGAAGAATCAGTTTGAAGGAGCGATATTAATAAGGAATATTTCTACTTCGACCCAGATTCTTCTTTTAGCGATAAAGTCTGTTAGCTGAAGTACAACGTGTTACGAAAAATCATAACAGAACGATCGAGGTCCTCGCTTAGTCGATAAGAATTTTGTACAGCTGCAATCATATGCTTTGGCTTCTCATGGATTTTGCCTTTATACAGTTCTGCCAGAACTATATAATTATATTCTTATCATCGAGACAATTTCAGAACGGAAAGTAGAGGATAAAAGTTATATTCTTACCTGACGTTTGAGCACACGAAAGAAATCGGATCATTTTTGGCCGGAGACACAGATTTTTGTTCATATTTGCGATTTCGCCGGTACTTTAAATCAGTTTCAGATGGCGTTACAAAGCAGTCATCGAGGGCAAAATTACAGCTTTGAAAGACCTTTGTGTACACGGTAATACACTACATGTATATTTGAATTAAAAAGTGAAATATTTCGGTTTTCTGACAGTCGTCACAGACTTTAAAAAGCGCTTCCATGTGCATAAAAATAAGCGACAAACATAGCAAAGTTATTTCCCCTCATACTATCAAATTATTAGCTTTTTCATTATGTCTTAAAGGTTCACCCAAAAACCGGATGCCTACCTTGATTAGATAGGAACATATATATATATATATATCTATATATATATATATATATATATATATATATATAGATATATATATATCATACCAGACACGGGGGTGGGGAAAGGAGGGGGATCACCCTACCCTATTACCAAGCTCCAGGGGATCCACCCGCCGTCTTGAAGCATGCAGCCGCTTTTTTAGTTTCAACCGTAATATAATCAAGAAATGCTGAAGTACTCCACTCCTAAAGATGACCACCGAGCAGTTTCTCCTTCAAATATCAATATCTGATTACACAGGCAGGTAAATATATATATTTAGTATAATTGCTGCGGTGATTATAGAGATGCACACGCCCTGATTGGTTGAGGATTCAGTCATACCTGGCTATAATCGCCTCGCTCGAGATAATTATAGCAGGGGCGCTGAATTTCAAAATGACTGCCTCGCGTTTTGTCAATATTTCCGCTAAAGTGATGAACGCGATAAAAGAAAAATTCAATTGCGTCGAGCACAAAAGATGCTACTGAGTCTGGCGAAGCATTTTTTACAAGGAAGATATGAAGTTTTTGCTGATTGAATATAGTGAACCTTTTTAAATATTTTGATACAAGTAATCAATGCAATTGCAACAAAAAATGCGCAATGCTCTTTTTATTTACAGAATTAACAACATACACTCGGAAGATCATTATACTTATGCAATTAATCGCTTTCGGCGTATAATTGTTAAACATTTCTTAAGAGTGGAAGGGGCTTATAGATAGAGCCTACAACAGCATACCTGATATCATATGTGTTATTAGTTCAAAAGAGCTATCAAACTTTCTGACGTCAGCTTATCAGTGCAATACAAAAACGGCATTAAACATAGCGCAGGGCCAAACATCGGTCGCTGGAGGTAAAATACAAATCTACTGTGCTGACGTCATGATCAAAGTTCGTCAACTTGCGAATGCCCTTGACTTCTGTCTGATAAATCACGTGATGCAACACTCGATATGATCACGTGATACAGCAAAACAGGCTACCTCATGCTAAATCATCATACAGACAATTGGCATCCGCAAATCATATGGCTAAGAAAAATACTTAATAACTAGGAAATATAACGAAAATCAAGCTGCATGAGCGCATATTTAAACAGTTTATTTGAGTTTCATTTGCTTCCTTCCCTTTTGAAACGAAATTCGTCTCAGATTTCGAGTTCTTCTCGAAGTGCTTGATCGAATATACTCAAGTAACCCTTTTGGTTACGCAACAAAAAACCACTAAAGCATATCAAAAAAGCTAATAAATCAATGGATGCAGTGGACTTTGGAAGCTCTTAAAGCTTGCTATACAATAGGCGCGACCCCAACGAAGAAGAAATTGATAAACAACTTTATCAAGAATGTCTGGAATTCATCATTTAAAATGTGCACCTTCCTTATGGTGGGAAAAAGAGATGTGCACCCGGATCAGAAAAGTAGCTTCCTTTTGGGAGCTTACACCCTTCTCCAATAACAAAATATTGATCCAATTTTACTGAGCTTAATCGATTCAAATTGTTGCCAAACGTATCTCGATGAATTCCAACTGAGAGATTCTGGCGCTCAATCCTTAACGCCCTAACATCAGTGCGCATGTCCTCTATGCTGTTTCCTATGGTGCTGACATGGAGAATTTGGTTACAGTTAAGATCGAGCTCCTTTAGTTATGATCATTTCTGTTATTCTCATGACCTTAACATTTGATTCACCCGTGATACTGTAAGGAAAATAAGCTGTTAGCCACTCTAAGTGGGTTGCAGAAAGCACGAGTTTAAAAAACATCAGTGAAAATTACAGACGAAAAATTTGTGTTTTAATTGACTTATAATTGACTATTAGATCATATGAAATAACTGATATACTACCAGAGCTCGGATTGGTCGAAACCCGACCATTTATTGCACCGGTAAACACTTAAATTTTTTGTAGTTTATTCAGTTAATAAAAGTAATAGACTGCGCGTTCTATCGGTTTTCCGGCATAATAACCCATGCGGGATATTGGGAGAGCACAAGAACAGTTTGTTAATCACGAGCCAGAGGCGAGTGCATCTATAATCTTTTCTCGTGCTCTCCAACATCCTGCGTGGGTTATTACGCCGGTAAACCGATAAATTAAAAGAGCTCGAGATTTCTTTCGCGTGTTAATTGAAGATGGTGAGGCCTGAATCTAATTGCTTCGGCACAAATCTCCTTGACGTTAAACACTTAACACTGAACAAGACTGGCTCAAGTTATTATTTAATCTTTCTTACAATCACACTTCTTCAGGCTACTAATTTTACTAGCTATTTATCAGGGGATGAATAGCGAGAAATGAACCTAAGCGGATTGCAGCATATTTGATAGAAAGTTTGAATATTTATACTAATAGTGGATGGATACCTTGTATCAGGAAAAAAGTCAGAACTTAATTACAAGATATATACAATCTCTGGGTTGATACCAAGACTCCAGTTTCTATATTCAATGTCTGAATAAATACTCGTTTCGGTTGGAATTCATATTTGCTACAGTATAGGATACACTTTTAAAGAAACTAGCGAGGTGAGATTTTCTAATTTTTTGGCCAAAAAAAAGGTAGAATTTAAAGATGAGAAAGCAAAAACGTGAGAGCTTCCTAGTTATGTCAATGATTTTGTTTAACGATAACAATAATATACATAGTAAGGAAAAAAAAAAAGGACAATGATACAAAAGCGCATCAAATATATACACGAAAAGAAAAACTTACGTCGTATTGCACTAAGTGCAAATGTCGCCAGCAGAAATATAGCCTTACCCCTCCCCACACACGAAAACAACATTGATTTCATACTTCATGTCACCACCTTGGATGCGTTTTGTAAGGAAGGAAATAAAACTGATCAGCGAAAATAAATCTACGAATCACAAACTGAGGATTATTAAACTAGCGCTTCTGTTGTCAACGTTTCAATAGCAATATTTAGTTTCCATTTTTCACCTGAGTAGTTTTTCAAATTATAATATCTTCGTTTTATTTGCGTTTCGACAGTCAATCATATTGATCTAGAGACAACTTTAAAACGTAAGTTAGACGTACCCTTAAAATACCATTTCAATACCATATTATCTTCTAGATTTCTCTAGAAACGAAGGAGTGATTTTGGAGTCTGTGTGGAAGAGATCCAACTTCTCCTTGAAGGGTACTTCGATCAGTATCACCTCAGGAAGAAGAAGGAAAAATAACCAGAGATTGAATCATTTTGACTGAATACTCTTTACGTTTTGTCAAAGCTGAGGAAAATCGGCGTTTCGATTCTACTTCTATCTAAACCGGAAATCAATCAATGGATTGTGGTCTGCCTTTTGTCTAACTGTCGACCATCGCAATTTATTACAGAAGCTTTTTCCTCGACCTTTCGCACGCGGGTCACAACAATTTGACAGTTCTATGCGTTCAGTCATGACGAGAAAAAAGAGACAGGAAGGTGTACAAAGTATATTTAAAGAGTTATCTCAAAAAATAAAGAAAAAAAAAAACGCTGTCTATGTTCCACGCAAATAGAGTGACGCACATGTGATACAGCATGATTTGATAATAACGTCATATACTGTATTGTACGAGGAGATTACATAACGCCGAAACTATTTCTATCCGAGTCATGTTAGGTGCAGCATTTACCCGCCTGTATGTCGGGTAGGATCGCAGCTTCAAAGCGCAAATTTTCCTTTACCATAATTTTTGTTGTATTTCTAAAGGCGTTTATCAGAATTCTTCTATATGCACGTGTTACATAACAGAAATACCGCAAAGGTCATTGGTAGTTAATTGCTCACAAGAGGTTCAAGGACATGAGTATGGCATAAGACCTCGTGTCACTATCACAGATTCCCCACGTGTGGAGCACATATGACGCGTGACACAAGCGTTCTATTTTAAGTCACGCTTTCAATGATCATTTTTAATTAACGTTTTTTTTATGGGAACATAAAAGTAACAAATATAAAAAAATGTAACTATTATAAAAAGTTACTTTCTCTCATAAACAATGGCATTAAAAATCTAAACTTGTTGAAATTCTTTTCAAAGGCGCGAGTCGCACAAAGGTTGTTACAGACGAACTTGTGGCTCAACCTGACATTGTATGTCACGCTATGTAACATAGACATCGGTTCGTGAAATCTTTGACAGAATTTGAGAAAATAAACCTTTCTAAAGTGAGAGGAGTATTTCCTCTGGCTGTGAGATTAATTTTATGCCCCCCTACAAGTGTTACTTTGTTTCACACAGTCAAAACAATCAACCCTTAATAAATTGTCACGTAACCGTTACGTGAACAACTTAGACTTCCATATGTGAACAGAAAATGCATTTGTGACCGTTTAAAATGGGGATGTGATTTAAAAAGAAACGCTAACGTGATAAGTCATTCTCTCTCTAAGAAATTTTTAGAGACAAGTGCGATCGGAAAAAAAAATATTCACCGCGTGAGTTTTCCAGTTCGCAACAAGCAGTTTTAGATACGCGATCATTACATGAGAATTTCATGATGCCGAGATCATGCATGAAGCGTATTTTTCGAGCGTTTCAGACCGGTAATATTCTGATGATATTCAACTAAATTTTTCTAGAATAAAATATTATGCACTTAACGTCACTGCGGTATACCATGACGAATATACGACAGAAAATCCAGCAGAGTACACGGTAAATACGAAAAACTAACTACAGCAATATATGCAACATGTAAACGATTGAAGGAAGCCTAATATATGGAATGGAAGAAAGCTGTCGGCCATAACAGAGTAGCCTTATATTTTTAATGATTATTTAATGCTCTTTAAAATTGCATGGCTCACTACGTAAGCTCGCTACTTCAGCTACTACATGGAAAATTATCGCGAAAATTCCATTTTGGAGTTCCATCATCTGCAATTTCATGACTGATGATATTATTTAAACAGAAAATCTGCCATAATTTACCACCATCCCTCTTTGTTTGCTAAGTTAAATAGGATTTCTGCCTCCTGAAAATTCTAGAATCTACAGGTCGTTTGCTGCGAGACAATAAAGAGTTATGGAAAGTCACGCAATATACTCCTTGTATTTGCATAACGATGTGTACAAATATTTCTAAAAGTGAATTGAGGAGAAAGAAAGCCTCTCAACATAGTTTAAATAAAGAGCGCTTCTTATCTTTTACATTCACGATATCTAGATAAATTCACTGAGGTGTGGAACACATTGGGTTGAAATAATTCATCACCCGGAATGTGGTCTGTGGTATTAATTCCAACATAAAAACGCGGTTGATGTTTAAAGAAAAATAATAATAAAAGAAAAAAAATCGTAGAAAAGGAATAGCAAGGTTAGATAATTTAAGGATAGAAAACTTGTAATCAAGCAATAAACGGCATTACACGTTAGGACCTCGACGGTGACTTCGGAGTACGAATACAATTGTCTAGAATTTTAATCGTGGTCGGGAGTGAATCGTCATTACATACAAACCTGAACTGTCTATCGAGCTGCTCCGGGATATCGATCTGTAAGAATTCTGCTTGCGGACGTACTAAAAACAAAAGCGAACAAAACCATTACCATCGTACGAAAGTCTTACTTGAAAAACAGGAACGAACTGGGTGATTAAAATCTTCATTTGTATCATTGTTGTTGAAGCTGTTCGTGACATGACATATAGATTCTCGCCGTTGGGCACTCTCTCTCAATATGTCATGTTCATTTTGTCTTGACCTATAACTATTTCCTAGTTCGCTCACTTTCGAAAAGCTAATCTTAACTGTGACTTAGCAGAAAAACTTTAAGTAATTTTAACCAGCAATTTTAACAATGACGGCGGACACATTTAACATTGTTTAAACAGGTATATAAAACGCCTATGAGATATTTCTTAGCTAAGAGTCAAGAAAATTATAAACATCAGACGATGTAATTAAGAGAAGGCTCGAAAGCCTAACGAACAGCGAAGGCACGAGGAGCCCCTTCAATTTGCCAATTTGAAGGCGAGTAAAAAGGACCGTCGAGAAATGAAACGCTGCGGTTTAAAATCGTTGCTGTCTCACTCCCGATCTGAAAGTTGCGTGAGCCGACCTTGAAATATCATCATCGCATCATTTCCACCTTTCGCCGGATGCCAGTAGAATTACAATAAAAAACATTTCACTTACTCTTTTATTTTCATCCGGTTCAGGTTTGTTGGCCTTGGCTGAGTACGACTGAATGGCCACCGAGTTTTTCCGATTCCACATCGACATCTTTAATGAAATAATCCAAATCTTTAACAAAGGTCGCGTCGGAGCCCAACCGGCATCATGTATATTTCATAACTGTTTGGAGTTCAGTTTCCTTTTATAATGCATTATAATGGTTTACCAACCAGCTTCTGTATTGTCTCATGACGTTGACGTTGCCGTGACAACCTGGGCTGGTATTGGACAGAGGCGTAAGGCAGAGAGTTATATATTGTGAGCAGACAACAATTGAAAAATCCAATATTAAAAGAGGCTTTTAATCATAAACAGTGTGTTTCAACCTGTATATGTGTGTGATGTATTGTTTATTTGAGTGATAACATTCTCGACACGGTCGACTTAGTTGCCAAAGGACTGGATTACGTGGAACGAAAGTTTGGGTTTCCTTCCGTTTCAGAACTTCGTTTTCACGACAGTTTCAAACTTAAGTTTACAGGGTTGCTTTTTAAATCGCAAAGTCTGAAATAAACGGTGCTAGTATCAGAAAGATTGCCTCTTCATCTTCAAGATAAAATATCTTGCACTTTGGAGTCATAAAATCAGACTTACAATTCTTCAGGCATCAGTGGATATGAACAAGGGACATTGTTTTGAGGTTAAGAAATGGATTTCTAAGAGATCATGATTGATAATCCCCTGAGTGTCAGAATTTCTTTGGGAAACTGTAGAGATGTTAAAAAAAATTCGTGCAGAACACAGCCAATAAAAAAGGTGATATGTTGTGTGTTTCCAGCAGTTAAGTGCTGGTGGCAAAAAAATTCACTTCAAAATGAACTAATTAACTAATATCAGTAACTTTTAACCACGACTCCTTAAAAGAAGGATTACTTGTACCAACATCGTTGACGACCTCAATGGTATTTTTCTTCAGCAACCACAAAGACATAAAATAATCTCGCCGCATGGACAATTGCTAATGCAGTTGGGTAGATTACCGAGTCTGGCGTAAACGGGATTAAGTTATTTACACACTCAGACAGTATTGTGTATTATTATCTACAGCTGTGGAAAAAAATTTCCTGTTTCAGCCGCACGCTTCGTTTTAGTTAATAACTGAATATACCGCGACTAGCGAGAAATATAATGAAACTATGGCTGTCAACTTATTACCTTATTTTTTATAATCCTCTTTTTATTTTTCTGACAAACCAAATTAGTTTGGTGTAAAGTGCAAGTGACCAAAGGAAACGCTTTTTTTAGCAGTAGTATTCTTAAAAATGTGCAAAGAGAAACCCGTGTGCCCACATATAATATCCAGGAAACCATTTGTGAACTTGAAAAATTCAGCCTTCAAATCCCAAGTTGGTTACCTAGCTGCCTTCCCGTCTTCAATCATCCGTTTTCTTATTATTTTTTCCTCTTTTTTTTCAGTTTAATCCCTAGGCCCATTTTATGTTTTTCTAATGTGCCAATGCAATATTTAGGGTTCCTCTCGAGTTGGAGTTAATTTTGCATGTCCCAGAGGAACCACGCAAAACATCTTCCCCCTTTCACTTAGATATCAATTCTACCCACTTAATTCCTGCCATACGCTTCTTTCGATTTTACCTCATATAATTTGGTGTCAGATAAATAGAGAAAAATCCACGGGCGCACGTAGATATGGAATTTTCACTCGATATCTCACGAGTGAGCGCAGCTAACAACTGAGATCGAAGAGAAATTAATTCCATAGTTACAAGCAACTAAGTTTATTTATTCGGCATGAATATGAACAGCAAAGGGCTTTGCTGACATAAAAAGTCGACTTTGTCAATGAATGAGCTACGCAAATGGTAAGTGGCACACCAGCAGCTAAATGGTGATATCAAGAGAAAATAATTTTGTGATATCGAACACATGTAAAAAAAATTCGTAATTTCACACCCGTGTAGTTACGACTCGTTCTCAGGGCTGGAGATCCTTGTAAACACCTTAGTTTATATAATAAAAAAATGTATCCACCGTTGATATTTCTCTATCCTCACACTACCTTTCTGCTTCACCTTGGGAATGTATTGAGACTTTAAGGAGAAGTTACCTATTGATCTCTCCTGGGAGTGAAAGGATGAAATGTGGAAACAGATTTTCGGCTGACAGGGGTATGTACATGAAGAGACCAAAGAGCGTCTGCTTTATAGCAGATTCTTAACATTTCTTGGCTAAGTAACAACTTAACATTGAATGGAAAGAACAATTCACGTTTGCTTAGTCGTATATAAGGTGGATCCTTTTGGTAAAATACTCTTTTCTTAATCCTATTTCGTGCCCAGATCGTACTACACTCTCCGTTACAGCCAACCGTGGGAAACATGAAAACTAGTTACTGACGATCCTTAGCGGGAAACGCAAACACAGAAGTAACCAAAAATTAAACTTTCGGAATGAAAAGCTTTCTCTTGCAGGAAATTAAAAACTGAGCGTCTGGAAAAAAAGCTAATCTAATTCAGTATACCCTAATATCCCTCTTGCGTGCGCGCACAAACCTTCCATTTTTTTAAGGGTTCTGTTCCCTTTGTTCATCGCTGTATTGCTTAGGAAATCACAATACGAAATACTTCGAATTTCGCGTCAGTTGCAGGCTGTCAAGGAATAGTCCGGTTTATCTTGAAATGTGGTTTGAGTAAATTAGGTCAAACTCCTTTATAACGTGCAGATGAATATCCACCGACAAGTATAAACCACTCGACGGAAACCAACTTTAATGAAGTTTCTTTCGTCATTCATTAATTTCGCTGTATACTATATTTTAATGACACATAGTGCACTCTTCGATTAACTTTCATAAAAACAAAACCAAAGAAATAATAAAAGCCAATCAGATCGAATAAAAGAAAATGCCATAAGGATCCAATGAAAACTCAAAGTAAAAACAAGCAAGCTGCCTAAAGCGCGGGAAAACGCGGGCGACCAAGGCGTGATTGGTTTTAGTTTTGCATCTAATTGGTCGAGAGAGTGGCGCGAGTTTTCTGGACCAATCACGGTGCAAACCCAGTGCAATCTCGGATTATTTTCGACATTTAATTGAAAAGTGCTCTTTACTCAGTCAATACTAAAATAAACGATGTTTAAAGATAATGGCGTTTATTTTTTATGACATTGGGTTGAAGTGAAGTGGGTCAGAATGTGCATCAAACATCGTCGAAAATACATCACTCGTCAAAGACATAATTTGACACAGTTTCTTTCGTCATTCATTTAGTTGGAGATCGAGGATGTTAAATCTTCTTTCTTCAGCCAAATAATAAACCACCGTTCTAATGCCAGCGGCAGAACTTTTCACACAACGTCACTCTCTTAAGTGCATGACGGCATGTTTTTTTTTTTTTGTCGCTTATTCTTAACTTCCACTCACGGCTCTATTTTCAGAGGCAACATCTTCAGATTCGCTCTTGATAGTCTTTTCTCCGTTTTCAGGAGAGTTCGCTCTAGTTTCCTGATAGTAACGCAGTCTTTCCTAAGAAAAAACGAATAAACGAAGATCTCAATTAACGTAACGTGGCCAATTAAATTAATTAAAGTAGTTATCTGACAATAATCCACAATGCAACAATATTTCAAGTGCGCATTCTAAGAAATATTGGCATAAGCATTTTCCTGTTTAATGAAGTTTCGAGACAAAGCAATGAAATTGGAAAAACTGGGGCATATATTGAAACGATATTTTTGTATAGTTGCAATTCTCTAAAATATTGGAACCTTAAAGCTCTCAGATGCGAACATCTTACAAATCACAGCAGTTGACTGCACGTATACAGCACGAACTGCGAATATGATTCTCATCGCTGATTTGCTTTTGAGATCCTCACGATGTGATTGGTTCCTAGCACGAGGACAAAGCATGCGACACAAATACTTCCTCGCACGTAACATTCTTTAACACCAAATCTGGAACGAGGGGGAGGATAACACTGAGCCAGTTTGAAATGCGGAAAAAAACTAAGCAAAGATTGCAAAGAAGAGAAATACAAGGAAGCAATGTTGGCACGAAGAAATTACAATCAGTGTTAGGCTGAGAGATTCACCCAAACTATGCCAAGCACGTCATCAACATCAACAACATTAAAAACAATTAACCCGTGATTCGAACTAAGACCTGGAATGAATCGAGCGTCGGAAGCAACACGGTATTCCATCGGTTTTGTTTTACTTCGCTCAGTGATCTGAACTGACAAACTTTCCCTGCACCATCCTCTCCGCCAATCAGGTGTAAAGCTATACCCAAGCGCGACCGTGTCATTAGAATTTTCCGCGCTTTATCCTATTCCAGGCATTCAGTTGGCAAAACGGAACGGAATTGCAAATGGCGGAAAATGCGAGGGAGGTTTGGGTCGGGCGGGGCTTTATTACGCGACCCGACCCAGTCTTTCCTCGGTTTTTTTTTTTTTTTCAGTCAGCCGCTCCTATAGCGCTTTTTAGTATCGCGCTTCATTTTATACTAATACAACGCCTGGAACTACCCTAGCTTCTATCTCTGTTCTGGCTTGATTTTTTGAATACTTATATCCTTTTTTCTTTCCACAATACTCGATCAAAATGCGCTTTAAGCGCGCATAGCATGATTGAGGCTCGTTAAGCAAAAACCCCAGCAATACGATAGCCAATCAGAACAAAGAAAAAAGGAACCAATCAGAAATCAACGTGATTGACGAGCGAGAAAGAGGGAGTGACCAAGTCAATTCTTACCAATTCCTGGTTAGCTCGGTATATTTTCCGTTTTGAAAGGGTCCATTCGTTTAAAAGCTTTCGTTCCACTTCAAGTTCAAACTTCTGTTCATCCGTAAGAGGAGCGGCCAACCTACAGGTCAACAAAAGTTATAAATCAAATCCTCAATTCTCCTCACTGTATGCCTACATTACTCGGAGGTCAGTTGTGAGAGTTTTGTGTAAAGAAAATAAGTAACATTAGACCAAGAACAGTCTGTTCTATAAGACACAGTCCAAGATCAAACACCTCCGCGACAATTCGCCTTCGAGTTAAAAAGATTAGGAAGTTCTCTGAATATTTTCAAAAAATGTTTGGATAAATTACTTCTTTATATGTTTGGATCGGATGACGTAGGCTATGATGCAATCGCTAATGTCATTTTCTCTGACAGAATGACTTAAAAGGGACAGCCTGCTGAGGTTGAAAATCACGAAAGAGGTGTTAGCACTCTAGACGCGGAAACAGGATAGTGAGGAGGAAGAAGTATAACACATATTTAACAAATAATAAATTTGAAAAATCTGTTCCAAAAAAATTTTTCAAGATGTTTAAGGCCTGGGTCAATTTTTTTAAGACTGACCCGGGATCTCAATCAAGACAAAAGAAGGTACATACAGTATTGCCAAAGGTTTTACTTCCAACATTCGACTCAGAGCAATCACTGTCCACAGCTTGGGATCTTCTGCACGGAGCTTTTTTACCTCTGCGGTCTGGCAGAAAGACAACAACGACATCGAGACAAATGTGAATTATTGATCATCATATACATGTGGCTCAATTGTTAAAATAAATATCAGCAGTGCCAAATGAAAATACTGCTTATTAGCTTTCATTGAGCTTTCATTTGGTTAAAAAAGAAGAAATAATACAATAATACAAAACTAAAGATTAAAGTTTTGTGCAATATCACAAAAGATTGCAGATTATATTACAACGCTGCAGGAGTTTGTCTGATTTAGTTCCGCCTCCCTTTTCATCTAATGTGTTATCGAGAGTGTTTGGAGAGTTTGTTTTTCATAAACTTACCATGCACATAGGTCAAGTTATGCACTCACTGACTATGGAAAGTTTTCGCTATTTTTAAGAAGACTTCAATATGGAATAAAAGTTAGCTAAAGAAATAGTCTCATCATAACCTCGCAGAGTCTGCGGGAAATATAATTTTATCGCGTATTGAGTAATTTGTACCTGCATGAATAGATAGAAAATGTGTTAATAAAGTTTTTATTATTGTTTTTATATAACAAAACAGTTAACGCAAATGGAACGAAGTAATAAAACGAAGTTATAAAACGTTACATCTTATTCGCTATATATGATTGCCGAAAACTTGTTGCCAACTCGGCGACTTTCGCTGCCAAATCAGTCTCTATTTTTTCCTTCCCGCTTTTGTGACCAAAATAGTGACAGCTTGAAATGTTGTAGTCTTTTTCATTACAAAGAAATTCAGAGAAGCATAAAAATTATCCACAGTTCTGATGGGTAGGGTCCAGACCCCATGGACCTTTTTCCTGAACTTCCCTACCCCTCCCCTTCCCCATCTGCTATAAATAACCAACCTCTTCCTTTGTCAAATGATCTCGATAGTTTTCAGTGTAGTTGGTATCCTGGTGCCACCACACATGATAACCTATGTCCTGTAAGATAGTGATTACAGTAATCTTTATTACTACCTTTTATAAATGCTACCATAACAGGCTTTTATCACTGATGACAAAATAATATGTGATACTCCAAGTTCGTTTGAAAGAAAAACACATGCAGGGTGAAAGAGGCAACTGACATAAGGACTTCACCCTACTAACATATATGAAGGAAGTGTAGCAGAACTCTTTGAGACATTGACGTCCATGATTAAAAAGCACAAAAACAGGAGAGTCTGATGAACATAGATGTCTGCTGTTCACATTAATTACAGAAATTGAAAACCAACCAATCATATCTATCATATCTGAGCATAATGCTTTAATAAGGTGACATGTCACTTATCAACCTTATCATATTTCTCTATTAATGTGTGCATCATGATTGGTCAATTTAGCGGGCTGCATTTCACAATAAGGCCTGCAAAATTCAAAATTTGCTTGAATTGAAATGTTCCCCCTTCTATTTGAACCCTGAGATGTAATAATTATCTTTCTAACCCTTAACTCCCAAGATATCATTGGTAATTCTCCTTACTGCCTGCTATATTGTTCTTGTGATGTTAGTTTGGAGAATTTAGTATTGGATCAACTAACCATCCCCTAATTAATATTTCTCTTTCTTTGCATCACTTGTCTGTTTGATATTGTATTGATATTGTAAGGAGAAATTCTGTCTTGGTCACTCATGGGAGTTAAAGGGTTAACCTTACTTTCTCAGACCATATTGTAAGTTATGAAACATTGGTTTTTGTTTCACATGGATTTATGGCCTATGTGCTTCACCCTAGTGCCATAAATCCAGGCAGAAAAAACTTGGTCTGTAACTTATTGTACAAACCAAGGAAAACAAGATAAGTACATGATGCAATTGTTGCAATTCAAATCAGAACTGACTGAGTCATGAGACATACACAACTTTTTTTAAAGATATTAGGCTGATGTAACTGCCCATTGTTACCTCTGGCTTAAGCATTCATAATAACAGTAATAATGGCAATTTCTGTTACATTTTTAAAATTACAAATATAATTTAAGTAACAAAATACCTTTGAAAACTGTAGAGGAAATGGTTTGGCAGGATGGTAGCAAACGAACATGGTCTTATCAGCTGACATTGTTATCTTTGCTCTACAGAGAAACATAATCAACTCATATTGTGATTTAACAAGCTTTCTACCAAGCCTGTTAGATCTGAATATGAAAGAAATCTTTACAGTAATGAGTACTAATTAGACAGTAATGAAAACAAGGCCTGAAAAAAATTAAGGCCTGTACAAGATTTCAAACCATGATCAGTGTGATATGTGCAGTGCTCTACTAAATGAGCTAACAAGCCAACTGGGAGCTGGTCATTATGTTGGTTTCAAATAAACCCATGAAGTGATGAATACATGACTGTAAATATATGAAAATCATATATGTGAACTGCCAATTAAGAAATGATAATAAATAATGAAATACTTTAGCAGTAAAGAAATTTCCGCACAGTCCCATACTACTTTAAAACAAATCTGTTTTCCCAATGGCAATGTATTGTTTTTGTCATTGTTTTCTCTATCCAAGAACTGAATGCATAATGTAGGATGGGGCTGTGCGGAAATTTTACCTAGCAACAAACCTAACAAGCCAACTGGGAGCTGATCATCATGTTGGTTCGTATTAAACCCGTGAAGTGATGAATCAATGACTGTAAATATGAAGATCAGAGATGTGAACTGCGCTTTACAGAAATAAGGCCAGAAAAATAATGCAGGCCTGTACGGATTGTCCCTTTAATTCCCAGATTACCACAAGCCCAATCAGGCACTCTTACTTTTCTATTCGACTCTCTGTATCCGCAGTGTTCTCGAAGAGAGGACCTCTTCTTGTCGTAGTATACAAGTTGAGTTCTGTTGTGTCATTTTCCAGGTTAAATTCTGCTTGGATCTGTCTCTCCGATTTTGGTTTCTTCATTTCTAATAAAACATTCTTTCTTCTTAATCCAGCTTTTGCCCACGCAGGGACACCAACTGTATGAGGTGTTTTCTTTTTGCAAACTTGACTTGTTGAGAGATTACAGACGGGAACTAGAGATAATTTTCGAAGACAAGTTACGCAGAAGTAACGACCAAACATAGCTTAGTACCAACTTTTCAGTTAAAAAAGCAACAAATTATTGTTAGATACCTCTCAATCCATGAGATTCTCTATAGAATTGAAGTACTCGAGACGAGAAATTTCCAAATGTACTCCTACTGGCGGCCATGTTGGGAATGGAAGGAGCGTGAGCGGTTACCTAGCTGTACCAAAATTGCATTTTCTGGAGGGGCTTGCCAGGGAAAAAGAACAGTTCAAAACTTTTGAGTAATAACTCGCTTTCATTACGAACATTGGAATTTTTTCATAAAATTGAGTTGTTTCCATTTCTTTCACACCATGAAAATTTAATGAATTTGCGGAGGTTTCTTATCTCAAGTCTTTATTGCGGCAGCAATTTCTGTCCCCACCCCACTGGGGTATATCATTGTCAGCCAAAGCGGGAATATATTGTGCTTTCAAGAATGTGAATGGGCAAATTTTTGCGTGATATTTGAAATTTCCTCCTCTAATGTGATGTCAAACCCAGACCAATGTATATTTATCAGTAATCTGTTATGATGGGGCAGTGTTTTGGAACAGAAGACGGAAGCTTTTTGCCTTTTCGGCAAAAGCGGGGCTATGATCGCTTCACAACATTCGCTCCGAAGAGCAAATGGTAAGTTTGAAGTTTTGTGTTTACAAAGCGCTTTAAAATCACATGTTTTTAAGAACTTAATGCGAAGCCAGTCAAGATACCTAATAGGAAACTGTGAACTGTAATTAAACGCTGAAATTATTGTTAAATGAGGTAAAAATATTGTTTACTTTAACCTTCTTGGTGGATTTTGTACTCGTTCAAGTTTATTTGTGGGAACGAAACAAGCGTAAAATTATGCGCAGTTTTGATCGAAATTTCAGAAATGGAATACTTCTGAAATAGGCTTATCACGACGCTCAAGCAAGTATTGACGTCAAATATATTTTACAGTCAGGAATGTTTTTGTCTTTGTGGTGATAATTTGGCCCATAGCAAGTTCTGCTTTTCGACACTATGAATATTTAATTGCGAATAATGCTCTGAGTTTTTTTCATGTTCGTTAACATCATCTAGCTCTTGTAGTGCTAAATGCTAAGAACCAGGGTTATAACTTTGTAATCAGAGAAGTTTTGAAACAGAAACGTATGAAAAGAAAAATTAGCAAAATTACACAATTTGTAAAATCGCTACTGAAGTCATGGTTTATATTTTCGCTTGGAAATATTTTTACGCTTATTATTTAGTTGTTGACGACTCAGACGGCCTGATACAGTATCTATAACTAAATGATTGCACGCTTCAAGCTAACAGTGTTAAGTAATGCTGGTGACTTGAATATTTCATTTTCAGGAGATACGCTGATGAACACTTATTGACAGAAATACAGGATCCACGTTCTGATGATGAACTTGATTTATCAGGTGCATTTTTATATAGGAGAAATGTTTCTCTCAAGAATGCATGATTTTATCATTATAATAAAACTTTAATTGAGAGACGACTTTAACTCTGAACCACAGTGTATGTAAATTCAAGCTCTCTTGTTTGATTGGGATTTATTGCATTTGAAGGAAAAAAAAAAAGGCAATTTATGTTTTTTACAAAAGGAGTTGTGGATTCCCAGCTGTTTAAATACCTACATGTGTCTCATGATACACTGTTGGACGTTTATTTCAAAACAGTCACTGATATTTTTCTTCTTTTGTTGGTTAAAGTGACAAAATAATTTACAAAAGAAAGTTCATAAAGGAATGGAAGGTCTATTACCTCTAATTGTGAAGGGTACATTTCATGGCTGGAAACAGATTCAATTTTTTTTTTTGGAAAATTTGAATCATTGTACCAATTTCTTGTATTTTCACCCTTAACCTTTCAACTCCCAAGATATGATTGTTAATTTTCTCCTCCAGCTGCTGCACATTTCCTTGTAAATTAGTTATGAGAATTTGGTGTTAGATCAAGATAGAAACTCCTACTTAATAAGTTTTGAGTACAGTCATTACCTATTTGCTAGGTAATGTGTGGATTTTCTAGAGAGAAGTTACAGGTTAATCAGTGAATGTCACGTTATTTCTCTTTACAATATCTTTACATTATCTACCAATGATGATAAGAATGGATGAATGTGGAAGTTAAGGGTGTGTCTAGATGTAACTCTAAATTCTCACAATCAATTTGCAAGAAAACGTGTGACGGCTAAAGGGGAGACTTTTGAATCACATCTTAATAGTTTGAGGGTCAAACTATTTTGGAATATATTTTTTGTTTTAGATGTAAGGCGTCAAACAGGACATGAACCAAATGGGCGACAAAACCCTCAAACCTCAGCAAATGTTAGGACAGGACTTAGACAAGAGAGGTATTTGAAGAGTTTAATTCCTTCTAATTTATTACAATTGTAGTCTCCAGGTCTTAAGAGTAGACTTGATCAATTGGACTATTTAGCAATGAAACAAGATTCAAAATGTTGTGTACTGGAAAAAAGCATTGATGCTCTGAGACTGTTGGAAGTCTATGACCATTTCATGTATGACAACATCAAAAGTATAAAGTGAGAAGCAGGGGAAGGGGAGAGGAGTCTGTAAAAGTGTTAAGCATAAGCTGGTTTGGGGTCACTCTCAGTGATCTCTTTTTGATTTCCCTAATCCTTGTTTCTTTTTCAAAATTAATGATGAACTTAGAGTACTGCTCAGAAGTAACTAGACAGTCTTGCCTTGAAACCAGATCCTCTAGTTTTGCCAACTGTGGATCGAGAATTGATGATCAAGGATTGAGTTTCAAGAGACTGTCAATATACTTTTTAGCGGTCCTGTAGTTGTCTAAACCTGCACCTCTTATGCTTAAATCAGTTACATACCTCTTCCTAGTTAAGAGGTTCTCAAGACAACTGCAGTACTGGTAAAAAGTAAGTTGATCCACCTCTTGAAACTCAACCTTTGACCATTGATTCTCAATCTGTAATGCTCAATTGTTTTAAGGATTGAGGATCAAGTTTCGTGTTGAGGCTGTCAACATACTTTTGAGTGGTACTATACACCTGCCCGGGGTTTTTCAAAGCTAGGTTAAGATAACCCAGGGTTAGTGTGAAATTTTGATTTTAGGTCTGAAAGCTTTAAAAGAAAATTAATTTTAAATCTTTTTGCTTGCAATTTGATCATTGGATATTTAAAAAAGAATAGGAAAAATTTTCCCTGAAAGGCTTTTGAACAGAGAAATAAACCTCATCCCAATTAAGCAAGAAATTTCCTTTCGTTAAAACACTTTCTTTGTCCAATATGGCTGTGTCTTGGCATCTGGATTTTCTTTGCTTAAGTCTAGATCATCTACATGCATTGTTGATAATTACATGTTATTGACCAGGCAAGAGGTCTGTATGGGACAAAACTGTGCCAAAGGTCTTGAGTATTAGCTGAGGTCTGTGCTTGAGACCAGGGACCTAGTCTTTTCCCTCTCTCATCAACCTAGACTTGTAAATAACTTCATTTTTAAGGTTGGTTTGCTTTTTTCTGCTTTGCTGCAAATGATGGGTCAGAATCATGGTTTATATTGTAAAAAGTTTGACTGCTTGCAAGGGCATAGTTAGTATATCAGAGTCGAGGATTTAAGATTCAAGCCTGCTGAGATACTTCAGAAAAAATAACTTGATATATTTGAAAAAAAGGGTGCCTAACTATTGGCTTATTTTTGTTATCCTCTTAGTATTTCAAATTGTTTCAATTGAACATAAAAACAAACATAAGAGTGGCACCTGGAGTTAGGCAACTCAAATTTTGGAAGGGAAAAAAAAGTTTTTTTATGAAGGAGAATTTTTATTTTTAATTGATTAATTCTATTTTTATTGATGCAGAAATAAAGCTAATATTGTTATTTATAAATTAAAGTAAATCAGAACTGAAGTCTTAAAAAAAATTGTTTTAAGTTGGTTGCTTCATAGAACAAATGCCCATGTAAACTCATTGGCATTGAAAAACTTTGAATCCTTATCAATAATTTTAGCATGTCTAGTGGCTAACCATTCATATTTCATCCTACTCTGGCATTCACTGTACACTGATTCTTAATTAATTTATAGGCCAGAAAGATGGCAAGTGCAAGTTCATTGAATGATCCACCTCTTTTGGAATATAATCTGCATCATGCTGGCAAATATTAGAATTAAATATTATATTATTATTTGTAAACCATTGATGCAATTGCACTTGGAGCATTAATATCAAACAGGCATTTATGTGTGTGACTATTTTGATAGCCATTGTTAATGGTAGTGCCATTGGTGTGCAATGAAGGAAAATATTTGTGATCAGCAAAGCTGTATGTGCACTGCATGCCAACCAACTGCCAACTGCATAGGCTAGAGAAAAACTCACCCAGGAATGGCAGTTTTGATGTTGAATTTCATTGACAAGAAAACAATTTTGTAGTATTTGTATTAAGGGACTTTTGTAGGAAAATATAATGGTGTAAAGTTATTTATCGAGCCAGGTAGTTTCTGTGGCTTTTTATGCTGTAATGGATCAATGTCAGTATCTGATCAATTGTTCACCTACCCCTCCCCTAACCCAACAAAATGCAACTGATAACTTAAGTTTAAGGTTAATGTTGGGTTAGGGGAGGGGTGGGTGGGCATTGCTCAGATAATGACATTGATCTACCATATTACTGTGAATTCCTTGAAAATGGGGTATTTGTTTAATCTATAAAATGAAGACATTGATAAAGTTGGGTAAATATTTTTGGATTGGATCCTAATATATTTAGCAGTTATCTTTTCAATATGTGACTGAAGTTGGAAACTGGCCATGATACAAAATGCTGTAATAAGCAACAGACTTTGAATGAACTTTGTAAAGAGTTTTTGAGATAAACTGCGTTGAAGACCTGCTATTTCAGGAAAGCAGTATATATTTTACTCAATCCGTCCTTTGTAATTTTTTAACATCTGACCATTGCCATCACTGTTCATTATCAAGAATAAAGTTTTTCAGAATTGATGTTGTGTATGTATGTATGTATGTATGTATGTATGTAATAATGTATCTGTATACTTAATGGACCAGTCCCTCAATGGGGCTTTTCAGCGCCAATACGAATGAATGAATAATTGAAAAAAAGTGTGTAAAAATCCCAACTGGTAGGAGACAAACCAATTGCCTCTGTACAAAGCGGCCAAGAAGTTGAAGTTGAGGCGAACGAGAACTACAGCAGGGTAGAAGGCTTAGACCTGGGACCACCAACAACACCAGGGTCCTAACCACGCAGCCACACTGACGTTGTTTCCTTAGTGCAAAAATCTTTTAATGCGCAGTTTATATGAAAGACGCGCCGGAATTTTAATTAAAAAGTATTGTGATGGAGTTATTAGCCTGTGTCAGGCTTTTGTTCAGAGGAAATGAGGTAAAAAAAAAATGACGATTGAAATGGCATGGGTCAGGAAAATGGTTGGAAAATCCTCCCTTTTCGCCTGAAGGTCTCACAAATTTGATAATTGCCTTAATTTTTTATAATGAAAGGCTCCACTTCATTTTTTTCGTTTGCAGTCGTTCAAATGCGAAAATGTATTCTGACTGCGGACGTTAGTGTATATTGATTTCATCGACTCAAATCAAAGTATGATTTTTCTGATTCGCGCTACCATCAACGATTCAAAATCGGGTTAAAACTTTAAGGTGGAAGCGAATAGTGTTTTCCAAGCTTTTGGGCCCTGTTGCATAAAAAAAGCCTTACTGAACGCTGAGAAGGCTACGCTAGGTCGGGAAATAAGTTATTTTTCAACAGAGAACCAGCAGAATCCACCTAAAAAAAGTTCAAATTTACCAGAACTCACGAAATAGGCTATCACTTCTTTATTGATTCAATAAACTTAATAATTAAGTTAAATTAATTTTGTACAGCTTCACCAATGTAGCTTTATAAGTATTTAATACTATATTTAAGTTGTTGGAGTAGAATGTCTCCTAAATACAAGCTTGAATCGCTGATAAGTCATTGATCAGGGAAATATCTAATGCATTTCTCTATAACCCTAAATGAAAAAGGCAGAAATTCGCGGAAGATATTTAAAAGGCGGCAGCTTTGAGCATTGTAAACCTTCTTTCTTACAGCTTAATGAATGAAATAAAAGATTGTAATATCTAAAGAATACCGTGAATACACGAAAACTGTCGAACGATAATTCTTTCCTCCAAGATAAAAAATTAATCGTTATGCTTTTTTTTTTCAGTGGTCGGGGGTTAATTTAATTGCGATGTACTTAGAAATGCCATTTTTATTCTAAATATACCGTTGGAATACAGCGAAAATAGCGATGATAATTATTTTTATACCATGTGAGATATTTACCATTGGAATACAGTGGAAATATCTAAAACTAGTTTCTGCTGAAACAGTAGATAACGTCGAAGGCGCACTCTCATTGACTACTCAAACAATTTCCTTTGTCATTCAATTCTGAGCAACGCGCGCGGGATTTGCGCCCGAAAAAAATTGTAATCGTTGCAGGAATAAAGGAGTTAAATAATCTTTTCCAGCTATACTATCTCACTGTTTAAGTATAAAAATAATTATCCACGCCTCTTTCAATTATAACGATAATGCAGTTCTGCTATCATAGTTAAACCTATTTCCGTATTCCCAAAAACCTGGGTCCGTGCTTCGTGTTAAACAATCCGATCTATTTCCAAAATGGTGAATACAGCGCCCGAGGAGCAAAGGTTCGATGTGCCAGCCAATCAGGCCCGCAGTCAGAATACCAGCGGTCTCTAATATACACGCAAGCGTGATAGTGAATATGACGTGCTGCGAGAGGAACCTTCTCGCGACGATGTGGTACGAGTTCGAGAAGATCATCCCACAAATTGTGCCCTGAATGAAGCACAACAGCCAAATAATCCACACCTCTGGAACAAGTCGGTACCAGGTTGCTAGTAAAAGGAAAATGGTCTGAGCAAGAGGAAAAATCGCGAGCACTGAGGCTGAAATGCAGAAAAATCCGGGCGCGACGGCGCGAAGCATGGAAATGAAAGTTCGACCGAGGAACTCTCCAACCATGGTGCTCAGAACATAGTGCTCAAAATGTCCCCTTGGGACAAATTCTGGACCCACTCCTGCGCCCTCAACTACTAACGTCGTCAGGATTGCCGAAAGGACAATATATTCTCCAAAATAAACCAAGAACAAAACCAAAAAATGAGGGCAAGACTTCCACACCGACAAAGATCTTTCTCTCCAGCGTGGAGTTAAACGACAGTCAACTTCAAAGTTTCGCCGTTCAAACCGTGATATTGACCCAGAAGTTTGTGAATTGCAGACGAGATGAAGATTTCCGCGTGAAACTGTGAACAAAAGGAGAAACAACGGCGGCCATATAGCGGACACCAATATGGCTGTTCTTGGGTCTACTGTGGCCCAGACTGTCAAGCCTGTGAAAAAAACCCGAAACATTCAATTAAATTCATGGTGATCACAGGAGCCGATCAGAACAGAGGTGAATTTCTTAAGATGACTATGAGAACTCATTACGAACACGAGCGAAGTGAACAAAGCGCGGGAATTCCGGTGGATCGCGATTTGTTTAAGTTTTACATCTGCTTGGTGGAGAAGATGGCGCGGGTTTTCTAGACCAATCACAGAACGCATTAAAGCTAGGCCAATGGAATATCGTAAGACTTATCGCAACAGATATTCTCTATGCATATCTGACGCAGATGCACCCACATTTTGCCCGTTGGTCGATCCATGGGTTCCCTGTCGTCCATTTGTGGAGTATTTGATTGGTTATCTAAGGCTATGAAATTCAAATTCCCAGAAACCACTTTGAAATATTTGGATCATCATACAAATAACATCATTTTATGCGCTGAGCTTTGTATCAAATCTGTTTTTCTGCGTTTTTTGATGCGACTGTAATACGCCAACAATTTATATTGTTGTATCAGGTTTGTACGCTGTAGCTGAGTTGAATATTTACAAGCAGGAAAAACCGAAATTTTCTAGCACAGATGAAACAAAGCGCAAATGGGGTCTAGAATATTTACAAACAGGAAAAAACGAAAATTTCCAGCGCAAAGTGAAGACTTTGATCTTTGTGGCAAAGCAACAATAAAAACAATTTTTGGAGGGCAATGATCAAGAATTACATATGTGGCTCCTGGGAAATGTGAATTTTTATTGTGTTTAATTCACATGAGGACAAAAAGCATAGTCTTCGCGTAAATAAAGAAACTAAATGTTTTTCTACACGGTTATCTGTGGGACAAATTGATTATAAAGTTTCTTTTTCTTTTTCTTATGGCGGATAAATGTGTTTGCTACTGTTTCGTTGTTGCGTAAAAATTTAAGGAAGTTGAAATTCGTGTCTACGTGAAGCGATATAATGAAACTTGATGAATCTAATTTTGACGTATTAATTCCTTTTTTTTTCGGTGGGGTGTTATAAATCGTATTTTCAGTCGATTTCTTAGTATTTTAGCCGTATCTTGATTTTTTTGTCTTCTCACAAAAAAGTCAGATTAGTTTGGATAGAAAATAGATCAATCCCAGTGAATATCTTGGAAGTCGATCGACTGAAATTTTCTTTCGTAACGGGAAGCCTTTGAGGGGGCCTCTATTGAATTAATTAGCGAAGAATTTTCCGCGAAATAAAAGGAATTTTGCGGTAACAGGAAGGGCTGTACTTTACAAATGCATATGCCACACATTTCAGGAGAAATTAACGTGATATAGAAACCTCATTTATATGAGCGATCAAAATGTATAGCTTGAATCATTTCATGATTCTTGCCGTACAGGGTGTACTTAAATTACTGTTGCGTTTAGCCCGCGAGCAAGATATCAGCCCACATCTCTCTTATAAATCACAAGCGTCATTTATCGTGAGAGCTCATTGTTATCATCAAGTCGGCTATTTGCAAGGGCAGTCCTCGGTCGGGATTCACGTTACCCGTTATAAGACTTTATGATATTATTTACACAAAGTACTGGGGTTTTACTGTAAGATTTACAATTTAACTAAAAGAATAATTGATTATGTATTGATTGTTTTTTTTTCCCCGATAAATGCCTCAAAGCCTTTTCCTGGTATATTTACAAACAGGAAAAAGTTAAAATTTCCTACGCAGTGAGAACAATATCAATATCATAGACGTAGCAGTAAAGCAGCATTGTAAACAACTTTGTTTTAAAAGTTTTGCAGAACTACCAAGATAAATACAATATGAAAAGAAATAAATTGTGGGTATTTTCGAGATGATGAGAAATGTTTTACTTAGTGACGTGATAAAATATTCGCAGCTCTTGAGATCACTTTATACAACAAACACGCATATGATATCATAATATGTTAGAACACGTACATTAACGAAAAATATGAAATATCTACAGTTCTCAAATGTAACCTTTTTTGTAACTTACCTACGTAAGAGGCAGCACCTAGAACTGCACCAGCTCCGGTTCCTATTATAAACGAACATAGGGCAGCTTCTTCCAGCATTTTTGCAGCTTGCATGAGAAGACAAACTTCTCCAATTCCTGTTCCAACAGAAACCAAACAAACTCCCACTATGCGACCTTCAAGGTTGGAAATGAACACTGTACACAACTGCCCTGCGAGGACAAATGTGGCCGTGAGGAAAACGCGAGCGACGTACGACACTTGATGAAAACACAGCGACACTACCTTGAGAATGCACGAAGGAGCTGC
This sequence comes from Pocillopora verrucosa, assembly GCF_036669915.1. Classification (NCBI taxonomy): domain Eukaryota; kingdom Metazoa; phylum Cnidaria; class Anthozoa; order Scleractinia; family Pocilloporidae; genus Pocillopora; species Pocillopora verrucosa. Next base: position 14,702,444 of record NC_089322.1, on the reverse strand, counting down.
TAACGATATAATCACCAATCCTGTTGGTTTATTAGTTCCTGCTAACACATCTTCAGCCGCACAAACGAATGTGGTGAAGGGCACTATCAGAGAAACTCCGAGAATAAAGAAAACTAGCGAAAATCTGGATGTTCTTTCGACTCGTGGCCATTTGTGAAATTCATCTTCGTCTGTATCAGAAGCAGAACAGCTGTAGAGGTCTTCATCGCTCATTTCGGACATCATTTTGAGGTCCACTTATTTTGAAATTACCTCATCTGCTGGGTTCTACCTTGGGAGAGGTTCAGCTGAAAAACGGCGTGAATATCATCACTGAAAGGGACACGGCACAGATTACGGAAAAAATATTGAGCGAGCTTTGTCGCTCGTAGGCAGATATTTAGAGGAATTTGCATGGCGCGTTGAATTAAAGAGTGGCAGTACTCATGAGATTTAAATTCTATTGAAGGGAAGTGACGCGTAACCTGACCGTCGCACAAGATTGGCTGCCTAGGGGTTCGAGAATGGCGGATGAGTGGTGCAAGATAAACGGCAAATTTGTCACGTTTGAGTGAATAGGTCTCTTTGTATTCAAAAGACAGATACGTCACTGTAAACAGGGAAAAGTTTGACTGAATTAAAAGGAAGACAGTCTCGACCCACAAAGAAAAGAAACTGATTTATTCATGATCCTATGAAAAGATAAATTGATAATGGACTTCAAAACATTTGAAAAGAGTTGATTCGTCGCATCAGTCAAAGGACGGCGCGCCCCATAAAGACGACTAGGAAAGACTAATTATTCTATGCCTGACAACTCGTCTGACAGACTCCAATCTCACCCCCAATCTCTCTTAAAGCAAAAATATTCAATGGTCATAAACAATATTTATCAATCAATCACCGACAGTGAGGTGAATAGTTGTTTTAACAGATACCAAACAGAAACCAAAAAATTTGTTTAATTCTATAAATGTGCCGAAAAATGGTCGGAAATTATAGTCTTGACTCGTGATTTCGTTTCTTCGTCTGCTCTGAGGTGAATGGTACTTGCCTATCACTTCCAAAGTAGCCGATCAGCGCGCTACAAGCACCACATACTTATGGGGTTTATATATATAACCAGTCGACCAATCAAATTACGCCAAGCTTTGTAGTCCACCGGATGTCAGCATTTATAAGTTACGATTGTTTCTTGCACGGGAAAGAAAGCCTCTGTACGACTTAAGGCTCAAAACACGAATTTTCGTCGGCCTGGGATATGAGTGAATTAAAAATCATGATAATACTCATGCATCATGGAAACTGTAATGGTGCAAAATTCAAAAAATTAAATTGCTGCCTACATCAACATTTACTATCTAGGTCACAGGCGGCCCAAGCTCACGTCCCGAGTAAAAGCCAACGATCAGTTCATGAATGCGTCACGCGTTGTGTCTGATTGGTCGATCAGGACAATAGATTAAGGCGAGGTGTCTCTGTGGGAATGGGGCAAGTATTATACATTAATCGACCGTACCACTCGCGGTAGAGAGAAAATTGACCTCGTACCCAAGTCTCTTCCGCGGCCGTGTCCAGTCTCCGTGTCCAGAGCATAGCCAGAGAGGAGCGAACTTGGAAATGCAGGTAGAAAACGCTCGTTTCCGGCGAAATGCGCGGGGAGTTTGGTATTGAGACATGTCCCAGGGTGAAATGATCTCAGATTGTAAACTATAGCTGTGGAAAATGCCGATCGGGAGGATTTTCGGGGCGCAAACCACCTCCGCGTGGACAACAGTCGAAATCGGAATGTGCAGCCTTGACTTTGTCTTTTGACAGGAATAGCAGTGACGGTAAAGCAAGCTTAAAACGGCAGAAATCGCCAGAAATTACAACGGACACACAGGATGTGAGTAAGTTTTATCGATTTACTTGTAAAAATGTTCATATTTCGAAATGTTTATAGTTGTAAATCGACCATATTTCGTTCCCCAGCCATTCCTTATAAGATGTTAAATTTTCAAAAGTTCCTCTCGTAACTCAACACCAAGTCACTCAACGCGTGACGCTTTCATGAATTATTAGTTGGCTTTTTCGGCTCTTACTTGGTGTAGAAGACACTGTAAACGTCACATCATTGTTTTTATTGTTTTCTTATTTCCCGTTGTAATGAAATTCTATTGATTCGATGAAATTCTATACATCTCGAAACGTGAGCTTGGGCTGCCTGCGTTTAGGTCAACGATAAAATTTGTCCAACTTCATCAGCTAATATCAATATTAACACTCCAAACACACTTAATCCAACAACAAAAGACACAAATTCTCCTAGTCTGCAACCCTAGCGAATCCCGTCAAAACCAACACGGCATAGGGCTTCAATTTCAACAACAGAACACGTTCATCGATTTGGGTACGAGCGACTGGAAATGGCCGAGGGATCTTGGGAACAAGTTATTGCGCTCATGCAACTGTAATGATAATGATAATGATAAGGAATTTATATAGCACTAAAACTATAAAAAACATTCAGAAGCGCTTTACATAAGTTAAAGTTCTATACTTATTAAAAATTAAAATATTCAAAGGCAATAAACATTTGAACTATTGAAACAAACTGAAAGCGTGGTAGCGTTGTAGTTGTATTGGTTTTGACGTGATTCGCTAGGGTTGCAGACTAGGAGAATTTGTGTTGATGTTGAGTTACTTTCGTTGTTAGATTCAGTGTGTTTGGAGTGTTGATATTGATATCAGTTGTTGAAGTTGGACAAATTTTTTCGTTGACTTAAATAGTCACGTTGGCAGCAATTTGATTTGTTGAATTTTGCACCATTACGGCTCCCATAATGCATTACATAGTATTTTCACCCTTCACCAAAATTTAGATCTGTTATCATACGTTTAGCAGTTCTTTGACATAATGATTGACAGGTGGTAGGCAAATGATAATCCGATGAGGAACTGTGGTCGCCGCTAAGTGATACTGAAAAGCGCAAGATATGGACGTCGAAGTACTGCGCTTAGTAGCTGTTTTGAAATCCTTCCTGGACACCGTAGGATTTTAATTTGAGACTTCAAAGCGGGACACAGACAATTTCTTCGAAAGTGAAGAGGCAACATCATCTTCGTCGTTTAAAGAGGAAAATGGAGAGGTTCATAGAAAGGGAGTTTTGACCAGTATTCCATCAGTAGCTTTGCAATTTGAGCGTGTTTTCTTGTTCTTGAAGCTGTGGTTATAACGAACACGTTTTCAAAAGGAAAATGAAAATCAAGAAAATCAAGAAAATCATGTCAACGAACACTTAGTCGAGGAAGCAGTTCATTCGGCAGAAGATTTGAAAAGACGACTGAGGCACCTGCCACGCGTGTTACATAGGGATGAAGGAGGCTTCCAACTTCTCTTACCTGATTTAAGTGCCATTACATTTGAATTAATTTTGGATTCCTTGTCATCAGAAATCAAAAAAGGTAGTTTTAAAATGTTGAAGGAAGATCGTGACCGTCTGGAAGGAGAAACAGTCTGTGTTTGTTCTTGCCTCGGTCTTCAAATTGATTTTCTCGACCGTCTTCAAGATATGCCAGAGAAGCTGGATAGTTATTTTCTTGAGGAACATCTTCACAGCATTGTCTGATTTGTCGGGCAAAAACTCTCTTAGCAAAGAACCGCTTCATGATATCGAAATCGATCCTTTGAGTTCGGCTGTTGATGTAATTGTCAAGCGTGCAGGTAGTGACGCACAACACATTGATTGGTGCGATTGGGCTGAAATCTTTGTTCAAGACGAGTTTAAATGCAACCCGTTCTTAAATTCTTCCTTTTCAGAGTGCTATAATAAATGAATGGTTTAAGCCTTTATTTTCCGAGAGAAAGCTGACTGAAGATAAACCCCTTTCTCACATTAACATTATTAATCTTAATGGCTGGGTCTCTGCGAGTGAGATTCCTAGAGGAATAAATGAGCAGTCTGAGGACTTGTATCACGCTATAGATCATGAAAGTGCTGTCGACATCTTAAATGGTCGTGGCATACATCTATCGGCAGGAAGGCAGAAACGAGATTCCAGCTCTGGAAAAGGGTCTACGTAACAATTCTACGCCTGACTGACTTTAACCTCGTTCCCAAGCTCTCTCTTGAAGCAAAAATATTCAAAGGCAATAAACAATACTTATCAATTAATTACCGACGGTGAGGTGAATCGTCATTTTATCAGATACTACACAGAAACTAACAAATTGGTTTAATTCTGTTAATATACCAATGAATGGTCGGAAATTACCGCCTTGACTCGCGATTTCGTTTCTTCGTCTTCTCAGAGGTGAATAATATTTGCTTATCACTTCCGAAGTAGCCGATCAGCGTGCGGTATAATTACTACATACCTGTGCGTTAAACAGTCAACCAATCAAATTACGCCAAACCTTGTAGTCCTACCGAATGTCAGCATTTCTAAGTAACGATTGTTTTCTCGTATCGGTTGTTTTTTTAAGTAACGATTGTTTCTCGAAAGCTTCTTAGCTACTTAAGGCTCAAAATACGAATATTCGTCGGCCTGGGATACGAATGAGCAAATTAAAATTATGATAATACTCCTCAGTTCATGAAAATCATTTGCCCCTCAACCTACCACCTGACGTTCCCTAGCTGTCAATCATAATGACAAAGAACTGCTAAACGTATGAAAACAGATGTAAATTTTATAGTCACCGCAGATGTAAAACGGAAAGCGCAAGATATGGATTCAATGTGCAGCCAGCTGATTTGCATAAGCAATTCAAGCCAAGGTTCGACGCCTCTTGGTGGCATGAGGTGTTCGCTAAACACTCCAGGACATCCGATAATCGCTTCAAAAAAGTTAATAATGCTCCCCTTGCGAACTGAATTCCCAGTTTTCTGGGAATTCCTAGGAATTCCTAGGAATTCTCAAAAATTCCCAATTATGCAAATGACCCTTACAAACTGAATTCCCAGTTTTCTGGGAATTTCTGGGAATTCCTAGGAATTCCTAGGAATTCTCAAAAATTCCCAACTATGCAAATTAACTCTGGTTTAAAAAGCTTGGAATTACTGGGAATTTCTGGGAAAGGAAGACTCCAGTTTTGTGAGGACTTGAAATCCCTAGGAATTCCTAGGAATTCTCAGCTTTACAAACTACCTATAATTTAAGAAGTGTAGAACTCTTGGGAATTTCTGGGAATTGAATTTGAGGCAATTTTAATACCCTGAGGTCCACATAAATTCTAAGAAATTCTCAATACCTTGAATGTGAAGGTTTTAAGAAAAAGAGTAATTTCAGAGGCTTAAAACTTTGGCTCAATAAAAGGTATGCTATACTAAACTTACCAAGAGATATACATACATGTACATGTTTATAACTTAAAGATCATGAAATTTATTACTCAAACTAAGTTTTAGTAAATCTTTACATTAATATGGATTTTCTCATGAACCAGCTGTCAGTTATGTTAAATGGAAATTGCCAACTTCCACAATAATTAACAATAATTACGTTGTTATCTTACTTCCCTAACCTACATTACTGGTTGCCTTTGTTAGAAACCTTGGAACAGTCAAGCTCAGTTGCCTCAAATGCTGTCAGAGACTTTTTGTTGACAATACTTTTAGTAGAAATTTCATGCGTTAGACAAACAAATTCAACATCTAATTAATCTTTCTTTTTTCATGATTGTTGTTGCTGCTTTTTTTCAGTTTTTTGCTCTATTTTCATGACTAATTGCTGTAATTTGTTTTGCTGTTTTTATTCTTACAAAACATTTTTATAAGAATTCCAATACTTGTGGATCATCCACACACTTTGCAAACATTTGGCATGCAGACAAGACAGAGGTAGTCAATGTACCCTTTGAGGAAAAACACCTTTTATATGACGTCTTCAATTTACTTTATTTGAAACTCTGATCTGAAAATATGTCAACAAGACTTGCTAGTAGTGAGAAGTACCAACCAAGTTTCCTTTCATAACTTAATTTCTTAAATGTCCCAATCACTGGATCTCCCAAAAAAATATTACATCTTTTTATTTTTGGTGCAAATTACAAGTCCTTCTTTATATAAAAATGAAAAGTGCTAGTCATACTTCAATAATAACAGCTCTTAAGTTTACTTGTTGTTCTTCTCTGTCTGTCAGCTATCAACAAAATTGTTTTATACTTCGGGCAGTGCATAACTATTTGTGGACCAGAGTTCCAACGCACCTCTGTAATCGCATATAGCTACTCCTGTCTCTTGTACAAATGTTTCTCCTTTGTAAGACGCACTCTACTCTGTTGTCAATACTGCTTTAAGTTCAGTGGAAACGACTGACTGAGGAATCGAGATGGCGGTGTTGGAACGTGTTGCTGAACGCTTGCTACGGTCAAGCTTTGTAGATTTAGGTACTGGTACACTGGGATCATCTATGTATCTCTTACACTTCCGAATGTGGTATCCTTCTTTTTGCCCCCGCAGGGTTTTTGGCCCCAGAGGGCCAAAAACCTGAGGAGGCACCTTAGGACTCCCCGTGTAATATAGAGGAAGACTGGAGAAGAGAGAATGTGGGTATTTTCGGTAGATCATAACCAGAAAAAATCTCGATTTGATCGCTTGCACGGCCGCAAGGTATCAACGTTTTTCCCGCAAATGGTCATGGACTGCCAGTAAAAAGATACGCGCGCGAGGACTTTTAGGATCGGCGTCTTTGACACGAGATTTGTCCTAGTATAGAGGAAGACTGGAGAAGAGAGAATGTGGGCCCTCTTAAGGTATAATTTTGTGTCTAATAACTATATAACAATAAATTGTTCTTCAATGCTGTCTATAAATTGTTCTCCAATGCCACCTATAACATTCCAATGTTAAAACTCACCCAGGTCCCTACATTCTGCTTCTTCTTGGTCGTGAAGAACAAACAAATCCTAAGTTAAACCACACAGCAAAAAAAAAAAAACCCCAAGCACTTCCCAAAACTACATTTTGTACACTTGTAGTATTTTGAGATCCAAAATTACTAACACCAAAGTACTGAGCCGCAATTCCGTAACAGCATAACAGAAAAATTACACAACTGTAAACAACAAGCCCAACTCAAAAAAAAAAAAAAAAAAAAAGAAAATGGTACTGTAGGGCGGGGGCAGTTCTAGTGAGAACTATAACTAGTATAAATATGAGGGTAAAAGACGATTTGTAGTCGCATTCAAAACTGTGATTGGCTTATGTTATTTCTCACCTTTGCCATTAACACAACTCAAGTGAGTTTCGAGTCTTTGTTTCCTCGACAACTTTCGGCCACAAATCGTGCATTTGTAATACGATCGATTCTTGTCGATTATTTCTACATAGAGTGAGCTCACATCTTTATTTATATCACCAAGCTATCCATCTTCTAGAAGCAGAGAACCGGTCGGAGAAGTCAGAATAAAGTTGGGCACTTCTCTTAACACTGCAATCGGCAAGCCAGCGGATTCACTTTGCTAGCCAATGATAAGTCCTAAAAGATCCACGTGATCATGCCCGTGAGCGGAAACAAAGAAGACTCCATTTGGCGCTCATCTTTGAATGTACTTTTCATCGGTTGATCGCTTTTCTCAACTGTTTTGCTTAATATAACATTTCTAAAGATAGCTTTTATTGTGGTTCAATGGGAAAACGAGAATAGCGTGAGTGTTGTAAAAGAGAAGAAAGTCGTTGGCGCCGTGGAGTTAAAAGAAGGGACAACAGTTGACATATGGACCGGTACAAACAAGGGTCGAGTGGCCATCTGTAAAGCTACGATTTTGAAAGTTTGTGTGGAGTAAAAATTGCGATATTCGTTGTGATCAAAATCTTATAAAAGAATAGATGTAGCGGGTTGAGTTAAGCTTACATAACGCTCGGCGCAACTGAAACTAGAATAATTCTGAGAATCGAATCGGTCACTTGCATGCCGCAGTTTCTTAAGCTTATGCTTTACAATGAAATAAACCTACCAGTAAGGTTTCAAGATTCCTCTAGTCACGTTTGGGAACATTCAAGATTCATAACAAACCTTAGTACATAAAGAAGCCCTCCTTGGTAAAAACAAAATAATGTATTTAGCCCTTTTTTAGTAAAATCCATGAGAGAGATGTACTAACTCCATAACAGAGATTTCTCAATTTGAGAATCCAATGAATGCCCTTTTCCTCATAGCCATCTTAAAAGCCTGGTCTGAGCTTTAAACATACATATTTTAATATATCATTTTTTTTCAGATTCAGATGTCAAGGAATCCAGATACAAAATAGTCAAGGTTCTTGTTGACAACCTCATTCAAGGCCAACTCATTGTGAGCCCAGGAAAAAAAAATACAAACAGTACAAACAGCAGCTAAGTTTGCAGTTTAGGATAACTTCATTCTAATTTATTGTTACAGTTACAACAAGATTTTAATCAAAAAATCAATTTTATTTGTCTGTAATTAGCCCCTTCACTCCCAAGAATATAACTATATAAATATAACTTAAGATATTGTATTTTATGGAAAAGAATCAACAGATTTTATTCACAATTTGTGTCAAACCAAATTTAATGATTGATTAGAACTATTTTATATGAATAGCTGTAATTGAGGATTAATCCGTATGAAGTTTTCAAGAAAAGAAAAATAAATCAAATTCCATCCTAATATTACCACACATTGATGTTAATAATTAATCAAAAATATTTTACATGTAAGCCTTAATTAAGCTTCTAAATAAATTTCATTGAATACTTGAATTTTAGCTGGGTTTTTTTAATTTTAAGTATTCATTATCATTAGCCTCAAATTTTTGCTTAAAATTCCCAGTAATTCTTAAACATTCCTAAAAATTCCCAGAAATTCCCAGAAATTCCTAGGAATTTTTTAGATTTACAGCTTTTCAGGGAAAGTCATTGGTTCTCTGAGTTGGAATTCCTAGGAATTCCTAGGAATTCCAAGTCCTGTTGGCTATAAACTTGGAATTTCTGGGAATTTCTGGGAATTTCTAGGAATTTCTAGGTTTTTAGAACCAGAGTTGTTATGGTTGGGAATTCCTAGGAATTCCTAGGAATTCCCAGTCCGAATTTACCGTGAAAATTCACACCTTTATTCCAAGGAATTCCAAAAGCCATTTCGCAAGGGTCCCTTCGAATGAAATGAAAAAAACTGCAACTTCCGATGATTACATTTCTAATCATTTTCAAGATACAACTCTACTTTGTTCGCTCATTTTCCAGAAACAAAAGTCCAGAGAAATGCCTCATACAAACTTAACGGGTCTAATTCGAAAAAACTTAAGGAGCGATACGCTAAGCTTATTTTCTCTGTAGAGACAATACATGTCTTAAAGAAGGCAACAATGAATCGTTAACACAAGGTCAAAAAATATTCCTGACCAAATGTTACAGAAACATCATAGCAACAATTTAAAACACGTAAAACGAAGAAACTCGAAAAAAAGCCTAAAAAGCGGCACCAGTAAAGCTGATTTCACCTCCATGATCGAAGACCTGAGCCTATATAAGGTTAACTCCAACAAACCCTTCTTTATACAGCTCATGGTTTTGAACTTTTAAAGTCCAGAAACTGTGTTGATTAGATAATCCAAGCAATACACATCATTTTAAACTGATGGTCACCCCTTTCGGTCTAAAAGCTTCGGCGCAATGCAATTATTCTTATAATGACCTTTTATGCAGGAAGGTTTCAGTTTGGAACGGCATTTTTAGCTTTTCCAAAGACATCGCTCTCAACAAAATCGACTATAACAGGGGAAAAACTGGTCTAAAACAACGTTATTGCATTTTAGGTCATTGGGGACAAATTCACACCTATGAATATTGCCTTGCACGACTGCCGTGTAAGGTGGGCCAAGAAGAGGCTAAAAATAACCCTCAGGTATACACTACCCAAGAGGGTATAGGAGAGATTAGAAATAACCCTTAGGTATACACTACCCAAGAGGGTATAGGAAAGATTAGAAATGACCCTCAGGTATACACTACCCAAGAGGGCACAGAGGGGATTAAAAATAACCCTCAGGTATACACTACCCAGGAATGTATGCAAGAGATTAAAAAACCCTCAGGTATACACTACCCAAGAGGGTATGCAAGAGATTAGAAATAATCCTCAAGTATACACTACCCAAGAGGGTATGAGTGATTAAAAATAACCCTCAGGTATACACTACCCAAGAGGGTATAGAAGAGATTAAAAATAACCCTCAGGTATACACTACCCAAGAGGGTATAGGAGAGATTTGAAATAACCCTCAGGTATACATTACTCAAGAGGGTATGTAAGAGATTAAAAATAACCCTCTGGTATACACTACCCAAGAGGGTATGCAAGAGATTAAAGATAACCCTCAGGTATACACTACCCAAGAGGATATAGGAGAGATAAAAAATAATTCTTGGGTGTACACTACCCAAGAGGGTATGCAAGAGATGAAAAATAACCCTCCGGTATACACTACCCAAGAGGGTATGCAAGAGATTAGAAATAATCCTCAAGTATACACTACCCAAGAGGGTATGCGAGAGATTAGAAATAATCCTCAAGTATACACTACCCAAGAGGGTATGCAATAGATTAAAAGTAACCCTCAGGTAAACATTACCCAAGAGGGTATAGGGGAGATTAGAAATAACCCTCAGGTATACACTACCCAAGAGGGTATGCAAGAGATTAAAAATAACCCTCAGGTATACACTACCCAAGAGGGTATGAGTGATTAAAAATAACCCTCAGGTATACACTACCCAAGAGGGTATGGAAGAGGTTAGAAATAACCCTCAGGTATACATTACCCAAGAGGGTATGAGAGATTAAAAATAACCCTCAGGTATACACTACCCAAGAGGGTATGCAAGAGATAAAAAATAACCCTCAGGTATACACTACCCAAGAGAGTATGGGAGATTAAAAATAACCCTCAGGTATACACTACCCAAGAGGGTATAGGAGAGATTAAAAATAACCCTCAGGTATACACTACCCAAGAGGGTATGAGAGATTAAAAATAACCCTCAGATAACACTACCCAAGAGGGTATGCAAGAGATTAAAAACAACCCTCTGGTATACACGACCCAAGAGGGTATGCTAGAGATTAAAGATAACCCTCAGGTATACACTACCCAAGAAGATATAGGAGAGATTAAAAATAACCCTTGGGTGTACACTACCCAAGAGGGTATGCAAGAGATGAAAAATAACCATTCGGTATACACTACTCAAGAGGGTATGCAAGAGATTAAAAAATAACCCTCAGGTATACACAAGCCAAGAGGGTATGAGAGATTAAAAAAAACCCTCAGGTATACACACCCCAAGAGGGTATAGGAGAGATTAGAAATAACCCTCAGGAATACATTACCCAAGAGGGTATGTAAGAGATTAAAAATAACCCTCAGGTATACACTACCCAAGAGGGTATGCAAGAGATTAAAAATGACCCTCAAGTACACACTACCCAAGAGGGTATGGAAGAGATTAAAAATAACCCTCTGGTATACACTACCCAAGAGGGTATGCAAGAGATTAAAGATAACCCTCAGGTATACACTACCCATGAGGGTATGCAAGATATTAAAAAATAACCCTCAGGTATACACAACCCAAGAGGGTATGAGATATTAAAAATAACCCTCAGGTATACACTCCCCAAGAGGGTATAGGAGAGATTAGAAATAACCCTCAGGTATACATTACCCAAGAGGGTATGTAAGAGATTAAAAATAACCCAAAGGTTTCACTACCCAAGAGGGTATGCAAGAGATTAAAAATAGCCCTCAGGTATACACTACCCAAGAGGGTATGCAAGAGATTAAAAATGACCCTCAAGTACACACTACCCAAGAGGGTATGGAGGAGATTAAAAATAACCCTCTGGTATACACTACCCAAGAGGGTATGCAAGAGATTAAAGATAACCCTCAGGTATACACTACCCATGAGGATATTGGAGAGATTAAAAATAATTCTTGGGTGTACACTACCCAAGAGGGTATGCAAGAGATGAAAAATAACCCTCCCGTATACACTACCCAAGAGGGTATATATGCAAGAAATTAAAAATAACCCTCAGGTATACACTACCCAACAGGGTATGCAAGAGGTTAAAAATAACCCTCAGGTATACACTACCCAAGAGGGTATGGAAGAGATTAGAAATAACCCTCAGGTATACATTACCCAAGAGGGTATGAGAGATTAAAAATAACCCTCAGGTATACACTACCCAACAGGGTATGCAAAAGATTAAAAATAACCCTCAGGTATACACTACCCAAGAGGGTATGAGTGATTAAAAATAACCCTCAGGTATACACTACCCAAGAGGGTATGGAAGAGATTAGAAATAACCCTCAGGTATACATTACCCAAGAGGGTATGAGAGATTAAAAATAACCCTCAGGTCTACACTACCCAAGAGGGTATGCAAGAGATTAAAAATAACCCTCAGGTATACACTACCCAAGAGAGTATGGGAGGTTAAAAATAACCCTCAGGTATACACTACCCAAGAGGGTATAGGAGAGATTAAAAATAACCCTCAGGTATACACTACCCAAGAGGGTATAGGAGAGATTAAAGATAACCCTCAGCTATACACTACCCAAGAGGATATAGGAGAGATTAAAAATAACCCTCAGGTATACACTACCCAAGAGGGTATACAAGAGATTAAAAATAACCCTCAGGTATACACTACTCAAGAGGGTATGGAAGAGATTAGAAATAACCCTCAGGTATACACTACCCAAGAGGGTATGCAAGAGATTAAAAATAACCCTCTGGTATACACTACCCAAGAGGGTATGCTAGGGATTAAAGATAACCCTCAGCTATACACTACCCAAGAGGATATAGGAGAGATTAAAAATAACCCTTGGGTGTACACTACCCAAGAGGGTATGCAAGAGATGAAAAACAACCATTCGGTATACACTACTCAAGAGGGTATGCAAGAGATTAAAAAATAACCCTTAGGTATACACAAGCCAAGAGGGTATGAGAGATTAAAAATAACCCTCAGGTATACACTCCCCAAGAGGGTATAGGAGAGATTAGAAATAACCCTCAGGAATACATTACCCAAGAGGGTATGTAAGAGATTAAAAATAACCCTCAGGTATACACTACCCAAGAGGGTATGCAAGAGATTAAAAATGACCCTCTGGTATACACTACTCAAGAGGGTATGCAAGAGATTAAAAAATAACCCTCAGGTATACACAACCCAAGAGGGTATGAGAGATTAAAAATAACCCTCAGGTATACACTCCCCAAGAGGGTATAGGAGAGATTAGAAATAACCCTCAGGTATACATTACCCAAGAGGGTATGTAAGAGATTAAAAATAACCCAAAGGTTTCACTACCCAAGAGGGTATGCAAGAGATTAAAAATAGCCCTCAGGTATACACTACCTAAGAGGGTATGCAAGAGATTAAAAATGATCCTCAAGTACACACTACCCAAGAGGGTATGGAAGAGATTAAAAATAACCCTCTGGTATACACTACCCAAGAGGGTATGCAAGAGATTAAAGATAACCCTCAGGTATACACTACCCATGAGGATATGGGAGAGATTAAAAATAACCCTTGGGTGTACACTACCCAAGAGGGTATGCAAGAGATGAAAAATAACCCTCCGGTATACACTACCCAAGAGGGTATATATGCAAGAAATTAAAAATAACCCTCAGGTATACACTACTCAAGAGGGTATGCAAGAGATTAAAAATAACCCTCGGGTATACACCATCCAAGAGGATATGCAAGAGATTAAAAATAACCCTTAGGTATACACTACTGAAGAGGGTATGCAAGAGATTAAAAATAATCCTCAGGTATACACTACCCAAGAGGGTATGCAAGGATTAAAAATAACCCTCAGGTATTCACTACCCAAGAGGGTATGCAAGAGATTAAAAATAACCCTCAGGTATACACTACCCAAGAGGGTATGCAAGGATTAAAAATAACCCTCAGGTATACGCTACCCAAGAGGGTATGCAAGGATTAAAAATAACCCTCAGGTATACACTACCCAAGAGGGTATGCAAGAGATTAAAATAACCCTCAGGTATACACTACCCAAGAGAGTATGCAAGAGATTAAAAAGTACCCTCAGGACGTTAATACTTGTTTTTACAAGCTAAATTATCTTGGATGTAACCTCGGTATGAAATTGATTTCCTTCTGGAATGAAATCCCATTTAAAAGTAGTTTGGGGATGGACCATTAGATTTTCGATGCTCGGGGGGGGGGTGGTGGGTCTTTTACCAATTGCAACTATGTATTTTCTTGCATTAAGCCTGTGGTTGATTTTTTCGAGGGTTATTGCCCAACCACCCCCCCCCCTTCCCGCCCCCTTTCCTGCATAAAAAGTCTAATGGTCCCTTCCTGATATGCTATTTGGTCCTACAACTTTTTATGCGATGAAAGAATTTGGATATATATGTATTACTCGTGTTGTTGTTGTTTTTTTTTATATTACCAAACGAATTTCAAGTGATAATTTCAGGAAGTAAGGAGCAACAACAAAAGGATTCCTATCAAAGCGAGGTGCCATTTTCAGTCATACCCGGTTGAACACTTTGAAAACAAAGGATGACACACAAGCAGTTTACTGCAAGTTTGACATGAAAATAGTTCTGATGCCTCTTTTAAGCATAAAAATCTGACAGATCAGTGCTTAAAAGTTTTTATAAGTAAATAACCAGTTCACATGAATTTTACGAGGTGAAACTGACAGCTTGTAGTTGGCAAATCACATCTTTTGTTTTAGGGTGCTGACAGGGTTGGTAGGGGAGGGGGAAAGGAGTTGATTGGAAATGGGTGAGGATGCTTGTCGTACCTTTCAGGGGTCAAATCAGTGATCTGGTACCTTTTACGGTGTCTCAAACTTTAGTGGACTACCAGAGACCCAGCTGGTACCTTTTAGGGTGTTTTTCACTCATTAAAATACCTGAAATAAGCACTACTACGACAATTTTAAAGATCTGACTTGAGCCTCTGGAGCACATCGATAAAGGAGTTCTTATTTTTGGGATTTTTACATTTTTTGTGTTGAAATTGGTACTTTTTAGGAGTAAATATCAGTTGTTGCCACTCCCACACAGAAAAGACTATAATACTATAGGGACTATAATTTTATAGGGATCGTTTTCGAAATTCGCCCTCTTCTGTATGGGGGTTCCCCGGAGGGTGCTGATACGCGCAGCACACTTGAAATTTAGCAAGGACAAATTTTGATGTGATTTTCGGTGAAGAGAAAAAAGTTTTGTCAGCGTCTTGTAGCTACTGCGGAAGGGCCGTTTACCACTGTGTGCTTAATTACGCGTCCCGCCAGACGGCGGGAAGCCTACAAAGTGCTCAGACCAATTCCCAATCGAGGCCTAAGTCTGACGGGACGCGTAATTTTGCACAAGGTGGTAAATAGCCAGGTTATATGAATTTTCCAGACGTCTTGCGTACCATCTGTGGTACACGCTTGCCAATTCCCCAATAGGCATTTGGAATCGACTTAACCCTACCTTTACCATGGCCGCACACTTCTTTGGGCACTGTACATCTACCAATGACCACGAATCCACCCAACACCGGTACCGAGATTTGATCGATGAGTAGCGCAAATTCTAAAATCATCGATATCTTTTGGCGTCTCAAAGATGCCGGCTCGCGACAATATAAGATCAACTTCAGTTTCTGGATCTCCGCAAGTAACTTGAAATGTTTTTTTGACAACTACGCAAGGGAACCACCTGAGATATGCAACGTCGGTCTTGTCGATAACTACACCCAAAAGTCCCACCAGCGAACGATTTAAATGAACAGCAGATCTCCTTGTTAGCATGTAAGATGAAACGCTTATGCATGTAGTTTGTCAATCAAATTGACTTTTGTAAACATTCTTTGACTTCCGCCGGCAAAGGAACATTAATGGATCTGGACATTTTAGTTTTCTGAATACAGTAATTCTTGGAAGGTTTTTAAAGATATGGAAAGAGGGAAAAAAAAACTCATCTGTTGGTAATTCGGAGGTTGATTCATCTTTGAATTTATATGTGTCACGCTTGTCATGCAACCAATATAATAATGTGAGGAAGATTTACAAACCGCAAATTAAATCTGGCTAAAATGTGGTAGAGGATAACTTGATCTTCGAAACAGCTAATAAAATCATAAATAAACAAGGTAAGAGTGTCATGTTAGATTTCTTTACAAAACTGTAGTGATTTATGCCAGTAAACGGTAGCGACAAGTAGGCACACCATGTATATTTCATAGTCACTAGCAAGTAAATTTTGCCGGACTTTGAGTTCGTCTTATGATAGAACAACACAAATACACAAGGAAATTTTTACAGTAACTTTATAGCCATCCTATTGTCTTTTAAAAGCAAGAAGCTCAGTAGATTCTGTCATATCGGTCACTGTTAAAACTGTCTTTGTTTTGACGCTACTTTTCGACATAGAAAAAGTATGTCGGACAAAAATATTCACCAAAAAATAAATATTTCTTTGCCGGCCTCAATAATGACAGGGATTAAGTTTAGATGATAAAACAAAGTATTATGCCGACAGAAATACCGGATGTCAAGTAAATTCGTTACACGAGGTCACACAACTCGGGTAATATTCAGGGTGAAAATTTGCATATTTGAGCGGTCGAACGAAAAAACTCATTTCTCAAAAACTAAAATATATTTTCACAAAAAAACCACACCACAATTATAAGGACATATTGGGCTACAAAATATAAAAGTAGGAGAGAAAAAGAATTTGGGCGACTTGCCGCTGTTTGTCTGATGCAAGTTGACATTAGCTCTTAAAAATAACCCTCAGGTATACACTACCCAAGAGGGTATGCAAGAAATTAAAAATTAATCCTCAGGTATACACTACCTAAGAGGGTATGCAAGAGATTAAAAATTAATCCTCAGTTATACACTAGAGCAGGCGGTGTGCGCACTCTGATTGCGTTGCATCAAAACGAAAAGTGAGTCATTTGCATCCCGTCGCGGTCGAGTGAACATCTCTGGTGGGAGCAAGATAGCGTGAATAAACGTGGAATGTAACGAGGATTCATTGTCTGTTGCAGTTCCTTCGAAAGTTAAAAAGTGTTCGCAGGCCTGCGTGCTCTTGTTATTCCCCCGTGACAAATTCGTTGTTCAGCCGAAGGTTTGGCACGAAAAGAAAAAAAAAACAATACGACAAATGGCCGCAAGAAGAGCAAAGGGCTCAAGTAATGAAAATCAAACCATGATTCGGCTGAGCGAGGAATGGTCCACGTGTAAGGCGCAACACGAATTCTACGTAAATGCCGCCGTCTTCATAGAAAAGCGACTTCAGAATTGGTATGTATTCATTCATCCATCTCTGATACAGGATGAAAAGACAAACATTTGCAGCTGTTGCATGTCGATAATTTGTAGAAGTAGTAGGGCCAAAGCAAACCAAAATGCCCGATTTGGGTTCACGTTTATTACCGCACAATACGCACCAGAAATGAAATCAGATCAACTGTGTTTATGTTGACATATTTGTGTATTTCGGTAGTGCGACTCAAAAATTGTGTCACATCTTTCGGTTCTTCTGGTTGCGGTTTCAACTTTTCGAAAAATGTTTGGCTTCCTAATTTTTGGTTTAGGCAGTAGTGCGACTTGTGCCTAAATCTTGCATTGGAATCACTTAGCGCGATCTTGTCATGGAGGCCGAAGTCTTCGATCGATCGGCTGAGCTGTCTACAGTTATGGGATCCAATCTCGACCCCAAAAAGTACTAGTATGTGCTAACGAAAAGTTAATGTGAAATCAGGCCGAAAGCTTTTGCAAAGAACGAATTGTTTCGTCGATTCCGCGATGACTACAATACGTTCTGTTCCACCAGCAGGTCTCGAGCGCGCCAACAAAGGCTGTTCGTTCAACGCCAGGTAACCAAACAACAAATGTGTTATATCTTCAATTGGTCTCTGTGCCGGACTAATTAGACGGGGTGAATTCCTGCAGATGGACTCGCGAGGTCTCACAATATAATACTTTTGTTGATGCTGTAAATCAAATCGCTCTCGACCGTACACTTTAGGCGGGAAATGCCTCCACTGGCCTTCAGTGCAAAGCCCGAATAAAATACCTTCAAGATGAATATAAAGGGGTGAAAGACCATAACTCCCGAAGCGGAAACGACCGAGAAACCTTTGAATACTTCGAAGAAATCGACGAAGTAAGCCAAACATTACACCAGAGCGCTTACTTGAATGTGGCCTGGCCGCTGATGATACCAGCGCTAAAACGGGTGACGGGGAAGATTCACCGAACGCCGGTCCGTCAATCCGCGAGATTGACGAGGATCAACTGGAAATGGAGTTCGAGAAGACCTTAAAACCAGGCCATAAACGTGCGAAAGCAAGCAAAGGGAAAAAGCCCGCCGCAAATAAATCCAAGGCCACATCATCTGCTGAGACAGGCGATTTGGTGGAGTTCCTAGAGAAAAGTCAAACCAAGAACCATGAGTTTTTTGAGCGCCTCGCCGAGAGAGAGGCAGAACAAGAACTGAAAAGTCAGAAACAAATGTTTGATGCCGTGAGGGATATTGCAAGAATTTTCAAAGCGGACACTTAGGAATGAGAACTGTGGACATAAATGTAAGATTTTGTACATCATGTACAGGGATATTTATTGCTGTTATTGTTGTTTTATCGTTATTTTATAGATCATTTTTGTTTTGCAGTTATCGTTACTGTTTAACTTGATTGAAGTGAACTATGGATTCACCTTTTGACTACTTAAATCCATATTCCAAATGATTCATGGGCATCAAAAAAGTCCCAATTGAAAATGTTACAGTGTCATCCATTTTTTAAAGGAACTTAAAGACAAAGAATAAGTGAAATGTAAATGAAGGAGTTCATATTATTAAAGCTTCAGTACAAAGTGTCTTTTATAGTGTTCCTTAGTCTTGCACCATCCGCATTAATATCATGGCCTGGGAGGGGAACTCCGAGAAACCCATCCTCATCATTGGCGACATCAATTTCGGTGCCATCATTGACCTCTAGGCATATTTTGTGTAGAATACAGCAGGTAATAATTGTAGAGGGTACTTTGTCCACTGATTCATCCAGCTTATCCAGTAGACACCGCCACCTCCCTTTTAACAGTCCAAATGCCTGCTCAACGACTACCCTTGCACTGCTCAGGGATTTATTAAAATCTCTCTGCCGGTCGGTCAGGGCTCTGGTCTGAGGGAAAGGTTTCATGCACCAGGTCGTCAGTTTGTAAGCTGGTTCAGCAACTATAAGTGGCTTAACCTGCATACCGCCTATCCGACGCAATGGGGAATGCAAAATATCGCCGTCTTCTATTGCTGTGAGTAGGGAGCTCATTCGTAGCACGCGAGCATCGTGAATACTCCCTGCATAGCCGGTACTCACGTGCAAGAACTTTCTATTAGCATCAGCAACACCTTGCAAAACAATGCTATGAAAGCTTTTTCGATTTACGTACTCGTTTGGTTCTTCTTTCGGGCCTTTAATTGGTATAAGAGACCCATCAAGTGCTCCTACAACCTGAGGAAAGTGACTGATGTCTTAAAATTTCTGTATTGCTTGCCTTGTTTCGGCCTCAGCCTTAGGAAATTTGATGAAATCATTAGCTCTTCTCATCAAGGCAGAGCAGAATTCGTCCTTGAAATTCATGGCAGTACATCGGCCGATCTCAACGTTAATCCCACGCTTCTATACGAAATTCCAGTAGCTAACCTCGACAGAGCAACAGCCACTCGCTTCTCTACGGTGATTGCTTCACGAAGAATTGTATTCTGCAACATTAACTGAGGGTCAACGAGACAACAAATGTGTTGGAATGTATCTCTGCTTACCCTGAAGGGCTCTCGCCATAGATGATCTTGATATCGGTTTAAAAGGAGCTGTTCAAACCAAAACTGTGGTCTTGGATAAACCCACACTGTCTTCTGGTTACGGCGATAGCGGGTGTTTTGGATTGTCCGGATTACCATAATCCGTCGCGTCCTCTCCATTCCTCGAGACATTAGTCGCACCCTCTGAAAGAAACGTCGTCTCCTTCGAAGAAATATGGCGATTATCAGCACAAGAGAAGTCATTAAAAATGCTTCGTCTCCCGCCATTTTTTTAAAGTTGCGCGCTTTTGTAATTTGAATCTTCTGAGTAAACGGCTTGGAGTTTAACTAGTAAATGTCGGTCTGTAAACAAACACCTAGAAAGAATGTTCAGCTAGTTATACGGCCTAGTAAAAACACAGCCAGGTTTAAGAAACCGCATAGACACTTACCGACCGCAATTCTCTACACTGATGACAGAAATATAGCGCCTCCGTAGAATGCATGCTGCGAATTTTTTCGGGGCCAAAGCTCCTCATGTTCAATGAACCAAGGGAAAGTGAGGAACAGTTTAAGGACTTGTATCACAGCATAGATCATGAAAGTGCTGTCGATATCTTAAACGGTCGTAGCATACATCTACCGGCAGGAAGGCAGAAACGAGATTTCAGCTCTGGAAAAGGGTCTACGTAACAGTTCTTCCCCCGACTGACTCCAACCTCGTTCCCAAGCTCTCTCTTGAAGTAAAAATATTCAAAAACCATAAACAATATTTATCAATTAATCACCGACGGTGAGGTGAATAGTCGTTTATCAGATACTAAACAGAAACTAACAAATTGGTTTAATTCTGTTAATATACCAATAAATGGTCGGAAATTAGTCTTGACTCGCGATTTCGTTTCTTCGTCTTCTCAGAGGTGAATAATACTTGCTTATCACTTCCGAAGTAGCCGGTCAGCGTGCGCTACAAGCACTACATACCTGTGTGGTAACCAGTCAACCAATCAAATTACGCCAAACCTTGTAGCCCTACCGAATGTCAGCATTTCTAAGTAACGATTGTTTTCTCCCAACGATTATTTTACTTAGTAACGATTGTTTCTAGAAAGCCTCTCAGCGACTTAGGGCTCACCAAAATTTAGATCTGTTTTCATACGTTTAGTAGTGTCATCATGATCGACATCTGGGGAAGTCGGGTGGTTGAGTGGAAAATAATAGTCACGTAGTCAGCGCAGATGTAAACGGGAAGCGCAAGATATGGACGTCGAAATACTGCGCTTCGAAGCTGCTTTGAAATCCTTTATTGACACAAAAGGATTTAATTTCGAGACTTCAAAGCGGGACACAGAAAATTTCTTTGAAAATGAAGAGGCAACATCATCGTCGTCGGATAAACAGGGAAAAGGAGAGGTTCATAAAAAAAGAAATTTGACCAGTATTCCTTTGGTAGCTTTGCAACTTGAGCGTATTTCCTTGTTCCTAAAGCTGTGGTTACGACGAATACGTGTTCAAAAGGAAAATGAAAATCAAGAAAATCATGTCGACGAACACTTAGTTGAGGAAACAGTTCATCGCGCGGAAGCTTTGAAAAGACGACTGAGGCACCTGCCACGCGTGTTACATGGGATTGAAGGAGGCTTCCAATTTTTCTTACCTGCTTTAGGTGCCATTAGATTTAAAATCATTTTGCAGTGCTTGTTATCAGATATCAAAGGAGCTTATTTTAAAATGTTGAAGGAAGATCGTGACTGTCTGGAAAGAGAAACAGTCCGTGTTTGTTCTTGTCTCGGTCTTAAAATTGATTTCCTCGACCATCTTCAAGACATGCCAGAGGAACTTCGACATCATAGGACACTATGTGACTGGATAGTTATTTTCTTGAAGAACAACTTCACGGCATTGTCTGATTTGTCGGGCAAAAACTCTCTTACAAAAGAACTGCTTCATGATATCGGATTCGATCCTTTGAGTTCGGCTGTTGATGTAATTATACAGCGTGCGAAAGGTCACCCACAACACATTGATTCGTGCGCTTGGGCTGAAATCTTTGTTCAAGACGAGTTTAAATACAACCCACTCTTAAATTCTGATGACAACCAACTTGCCAGAAGCGAGTTTCCTTTTCAGAGTGCTAAAATAAAAGAATGGTTTGAGCCTTTATTTTCCGAGGGAAAGATGATTGAAGATTCTCACGTTATCGTTATGAATCTCAATAATTGGATCTCTGCGAGAGAGATTCCTAGAGGAATAGAAGAACAGTCCGAGGACTTGTATCACGGTACAGATCATGAAAGTGCTGTCGACATCTTATCCGGTCGTGGCATACATCTACCGGCAGGAGGGCAGAAACGAGATTTCAGCTCTGGAAAAGGGTTCTACTTAACAAAAACATTTGAGGATGCCTTCAGGTGGGCGAAGAGGAAGACAGTTAAGCCAGCCATTTTGGTATTCCGACTGAAGCATAGTGAGTTCGAGAATAATGAAAATGTTCGGAGATTGGATTTGCGTTCCCATGAGAACTCCCAAAAGTGGAGGGAAATCGTAGCTTTATTTCGATCTGGAAAACGGTCGGCCAAGACACGGGAGATATCGGAAAATTACGACTTGATCGAAGGTTCTGTGGCAGAAGTCAGCAACGCAAGCGGTCATCTGGAGTACAAAGCGATACCACTGTCTTACCAGATGTGTTTGATTTCAAGAGACTCAGCGAAAATGTTTCAAAAGAGTCTTCATTCCATCTTGTTTTACCGAGATAATTCGGTACAAGAGCCGTATCAAGCACGGACTTCAACGTGTCTTTAGTGCATGGATTTTTTTCAATATAAAGCTATGACCATGCATGCATATTAAAAGAAACTGAAAAACGCTGGGTCCGGCAACAGCTCAGTCCTCGATCAATTCTCTGACTAATTTTTGTCAGACTAGATACAGACTGTGTGTGTTTCAAACTAATTTGCTACCTCCAAGGGCAGCAAGCCAGTGTTTTAGAGAACAAACCATTCAATGATCGAAGGTTTCCTTTTTTTATCACAAAGCTTCATTTGTTCAACTATCAATTTGTTGTTTGTCATGAAAATGAAATTGACCGTGTAGATGCTTGATCAGAGAGTATGGATTGTTTCGTAGCGCGATTGTCTAACTGTGACTGCACACAATAACAACTACGTACGTGTATATATGGTAGGGTAGTCTTTTTATTTATTCGCTTACAGTGGAAGAATTTAGAAGATATGATTCTATACCGATAATGAATAATGATCTACAGGCTTAGTTGAATGCTTCAGCCTCCGACTGAAACAGTAGTCGTTCGAGCAATTATCACATGCGAAAACTAATTTGTAACTTCCATTGAAAGCAAGCCAGTGTTTAGAGAACAAACTATTTCATGATCGAAGGTTTTTTTTTTAATCACGAAGTTTGACTTGTTCAGCTTTGAATTTTGTTGTTTGTTACGAAAATGAAATTGACCGAGTAGATGCTTGATCAGCAGGTATGTTTTGTTTGCCCTGTGATTCTCTAACTGTGACTGAACATAGTTTGTACGTTTACATATGGTAGGGTAGTCTTGTAATGTATTTGTTTACAGAAAAAGAATTTAGAAGATATGATTATATGCAGGTAAAGATTAATGATTTACAACTAGGCTGAGCTCAGTTGGATATTTCAGCTTCAGGCTGAAACAGTAGTCATTCGAGAAATTACCAAATGCATCTTATTGATGAGGGACTATGTTAGATGTGCTTACAACTAGAGACAAACTCTGTGAAGACTAACATACAAAGGTTGAAGGATGGGAAAGAGTTTTCTGGATTTGTCTGAATTTAGAGCAATGGTGAGCACGAGTAGTACGATAATGATGAATGCAAGATTCTGGATCTGTTTGAGATGATGTTTGTCAAAAATGCAAATAGTGATACATCATGAAGTAGACTGAGAAGTATTTTATTCAGTGATTAGTTGCCCGTTAAGTGAGACAAAAGCTTTTGGGTCGCTTCGCATGAACAATGCTTTGCTCTTCCATACCTGAATCACCTTTCTGAACCTCCAAGCCGAATAAAATGTATGGAAAGTCAGCTTGTTGACCGCCGGCTTCGTCGTAACAAAATTTTGTGTACGATCCCTTATTTGTAGCTTTACATTCTGCTGGAAACGTGGGTGAAAGACCATATTCGGAGAAATAAATAAGCTTACATACTCTCCCTAGCTGAGACTGTGATATCAGTTTTTGCATGTCGTGTTTGCTATCATCCTGAGTTGCAACTAAATTTAGTCGATCTCCTCCTTCAAGGTACTGAAATTACTTTAGTGGCTATGTAACTGCGAAGTATAAAGTTGAGAGCAAAGTGAAGTAAACATTAGCGGGCTCGACCGTTTGATTTCTTCCGTTCGCACAATGCAAGATTGTCTGTTTGCCCGTTAAGTGAGACAAAAGCTTTCGCGTCGCTTCGCATGAACAATGTTTTGCTCTTCCATACCTGAATCACCTTTCTGAACCTCCAAGCCGAAAAAAATGTATAGAAAGTCAGCTTGTTGACCGCCGCTTTTATCGTAACAAAATTTTGTGTGAGATCCCTTATTTGTAGCTTTACATTTTGCTGGAAACGTAGGTGAAAGACCATATTCGGAGAAACAAATAAGCTTACATACTCTCCCTAGCTGAGACTGTGATATCAGTTTTGCATGTCATGTTTGCTATCATCCTGAGTTGCAACTAAATTTAGTCGATGTCCTCCTTCAAGGTACTGAAATTACTTTAGTGGCTATGTAACTGCGAAGTATAAAGTTGAGAGCAAAGTGAAGTAAACATTAGCGGGCTCGACCGTTTGATTCTTCTGTTCGCAAAATACAGAGTTGTCTGTTTGCCCGTTAAGTGAGACAAAAGCTTTCGCGTCGCTTCGCATGAACAATGTTTTGCTCTTCCATACCTGAATCACCTTTCTGAACCTCCAAGCCGAATAGAATGTGTAGAAAGTCAGCTTGTTGACCGCCGCTTTTATCGTAACAAAATTTTGTGTACGATCCCTTATTTGTAGCTTTACATTCTGCTGGAAACGTGGGTGAAAGACCATATTCGGAGAAATAAATAAGCTTACATACTCTCCCTAGCTGAGACTGTGAAATCAGTTTTGCATGTCGTGTTTGCTATCATCCTGAGTTGCAACTAAATTTAGTCGATGTCCTCCTTCAAGGTACTGAAATTACTTTAGTGGCTATGTAACTGCGAAGTATAAAGTTGAGAGCAAAGTGAAGTAAACATTAGCGGGCTCGACCGTTTGATTTCTTCTGTTCGCAAAATACAGAGTTGTCTGTTTGCCCGTTAA
The DNA here is from genome assembly GCF_036669915.1 of Pocillopora verrucosa. Taxonomy (NCBI): domain Eukaryota; kingdom Metazoa; phylum Cnidaria; class Anthozoa; order Scleractinia; family Pocilloporidae; genus Pocillopora; species Pocillopora verrucosa. The sequence continues at coordinate 14,677,312 of NC_089322.1, read as the reverse complement.
GTGAGACAAAAGCTTTCGCGTTGCTTCGCATGAACAATGTTTTGCTCTTCCATACCTGAATCACCTTTCTAAACCTCCAAGCCGAATAAAATGTATGGAAAGTCAGCTTGTTGACCGCCGGTTTCGTCGTAACAAAGTTTTGTGTAAGATCCCTTATTTGTAGCTTTACATTCTGCTGGAAACGTGGGTGAAAGACCATATTCGGAGAAATACATACTCTCCCTAGCTGAGACTGATATCAGTTGTAGCTTATCATGTTTGTTATCATGCTGGGTTGCAGCTAAATTTAGTCGATCTCCTCCTTCAAGGTACTGAAATTACTTTAGTGGCTAAGTAACAGCGAAGTATAAAATTGTGAGCAAAGTAAAGTAAACATTAGCGGACACGACCGTTTGATTTCAACTGTTTGCAGAATTTTAGGCAAGCGTGCAACATTGAACAGCAACATTTGCACAAAGTAAAATCGTAATCATCTACACTGGATCCCCTCCATGTCATTTCTGATTAAAATATGCTGTTGTTTATGTATGAAAATCGAGTGTTTTAAGCTCTTTTTTAACCATAATTCGATTATGTTTCCCTCTTCTGCGGGCTAAGTATGTGACTCTAGTAAACTTGGATTACATTTAAGTTCAACATAACAGCTCCCTAACACTGTAGAAGATTCCCTGAGTTGGCCAATACATCCCTCCATGGATCCTCATGGATGTACTATAGTTCAGACCCGGAGTGAAATATTACCTCTCCATGGAGCTCTTTAAAGTTAGTAACATGGGATATAAACCTCTATTTACTCGTGAGAACATGATTTTATGAAGCAAATAATTATGCTAAAGTTTAGATTGTTACCAAACAAAACTCTCACTTCTTAAGGATTCACCAACTGTGGCGGTTTTTCGAAGAAAATTACGGAGTGAATTTTTCGGTCAAAAAACTCTTGCGCACAATTAAAGCTTCTAATGCAAAGCTGGCGTTTGTTAGATGAATCTTGTTGAAACTCGCTTCCTGTAAATCCTCTAGACAAAGGTCCTTCAATAAAGCTGTAAACTTCCAACTCTTCGCGGAAGTCACGATCAATTCTTCCTTTTCCTTTCTGGCGATATTCTTTTACCACTTTTCTCCACAAATAAATATCATTATTTAGTTTAAGTCCACGGAAATTTTGGTTTAATTCCTCTTCATTAACATTGTAGATTAGAACTGCTGCTCCCAAATTAGCGTGGTTCGCAGAACCGCGAGATCTAGCAAATTCAGCATATTGAATACTTTCAGAGAAATCGTTCGTGATATAAAATCCTTCCCCATCACTGAAGTCGAGTCGTTGTCCGCCGTGAGTGATATCGATTCCCTCCTGCAAGATGCTGAGCGCAGATTCGTGGTTAGTACCATGAAAAAACGGTGTACCGTCAAAGTTTGGAAGTCCAGCTCTTTCCTCCACGATGTTTTGCCATCTTTGCCAATCTTTCCTTTCTTCTTCATTCAGGCTCACGTTTAAAGTATTTATCACATTTTGTCCTGATTCGCCAAGAATATGATATGGAAACCATTCGTTTGTGATCTGTTCGTTGTAAGGGAAACGGTTGCATTGCAATAACCAACTCATGAAAACCACACTCTCGAACCTTCGATGTAAATCCTTACTGATAGCGGAAATTAATATTTGCAAGTCTAGAGCAGCATTCTCAAATATTGCCAAAAAATCTTCCTGTCTCGCCACCTCAAAACGTGACTGGTAGGAGAAAGATTGCTCAACAGAAACACGGGACATGAGCCTAGTTTTCTTCAATGAATCTTTACAAACTTTTGGAGCTAATCGGGGTGCACCAGATTATTCTGCCTTGATTGGGAGAGTCAGAATTTGTTTTGACCTTACAATAAGTGAGCACAGCTACTATGCCTCTGCCAAAGAATTTGCTTCCGGCACGTCTCATGATAACCGCCAAAGACTGGGAACTATTTACATCACCTTTCATAAAATGTTGCTTCAAAGCCAAATGGACAGCATACATGATACTGTCGAGTTTCCGGTGGTAATGTTTCTGGTCTGGGGAGAATGGGGAGGGGGGGGGGGGGGGAAGGGGGGAAGGGGAGGAGAAGCACTCGCCAACGCTTAATTTGCCCACCAGATACTATTTCAAGGGTTTCGCCCCCATTTGAGTGAAATATTTTGAAATCATGAGGGAAACCCCTTGTAATGGTCGTTTCCGGGTCATTAGTAGCCTACATCCTCGATTCCGAGAAACGCTACTATCCTTTTATCATAAAAAGTGACACAGGCACCATCCCAGCGGAATTAAAAAAACATTGAGGTCGCCCTAGGTACACGGAATAATCTCGAATGGTAATCTGGGTAAAACAAGGAAATATGGACGAAGGGACTTCTAAGAGGGGTAAATACCGACATACACGTGAATACGAGAGGAACAGAACAATAGAATGTTAGGTTCGCTTCGAATTCGCTCTCATTAAGTTTACATCGTTTTCGTCGTTAAGTAGGGTCAGTTCGTCCTTTTCCTACGTTTTTCATCAAGTTTAGAGTAAAAAGTCTGTCTTGTGAAAAAAAAAACAAAACAAAACAAAAAAAAAAAAAACAGAAAAAAAAAGACAATTCATCAAACCCGCTGTGCCTCTTTTTTACAGTGACGTTTTCTTAGATTTCTTTGAAAAGGGAGACCTGAAATCTATTTACAACTTCCGGGGTTGTGGCGTGCACTTTAACGCTCTTCTCCCGACAGCAACTGTGTATAACTCTCCGTGATCGACGAGACAATCATTTCGGTTGCTGTTCAGTAAGTCCTCAGAAACTTATTTTTCCTCTGCCGGTCATTCACAGTCTTAGAAAGAAAAAAGAAAGTTATTTCTTTTCTGTCAAATTACTGCATTATACATGTAAAGAAAAAAACATTTTTGCTTAACTCTGCCTTTTCACATTTACGCGTATCAAGAAACGCGGGTCCAATTCAGATTTTCAACCTCAAAATGACAACTTCAAATTGCGTTTGGGTCTTTTATAATTTTCGATCATCATACGAGCGGAAAATTTGAACGTTCGGCAAGTTAAATGGGAGGGTCAAAGTCTGCCTTAAGGTGGGATGGTAGTCGAATTCTTATTGCGCAAACAATTTCCCTAAAAAAACAGCCGCAACACTTCAAGATTGGTCAGTTTTTTTTTTCAAGCTTTCTATTCTGTTGATTCTTCTCTCAAGTCAGGGAAATTCTTTTTCAATTATGGGAGAGAACCGTGACGAGTAACGCAGCGGAAATCTTGAAAAAAGTCACCCGGATAAGTCAAGATAAAACAAAAAATAGAGCATAAACAACAAATATATGTTGAATTCATCAAATTCTTTATTACACTTTATATAAACATCATCGATTGTAAAAAAAAATTTCTCAAATTCAAATATTTACATTGCAGACCCTGCTATTGTGTGTGAAAAATCTTCGGTGATTGAAATAATTCCGAATAGATCCAGTTGTCTCGGTATTTCGTGTATTATTTCCAGATAACAACGATATGAGGATCCAGTTCGACGATATCGTCTACTTCTTGATATGTCAAGCCTGAAATCAAGAACTCGTCAGTTGTAGAAGATGGGATATTTGAAATTCAATTCCTACTTATCGTGCGTATATCGAGGTATGGATGCAGTTAAAAATTTGCAGAGCGCTCAAGAAGTTAGAGTAACTCTGGGCTACGTCTCAAGCGACTCCTACGCTACTGTCGCGCTCTCCAATCTTTCTGCATGCATCCATCACTTGTTATGCGAATTACACTACGCATGAACCCAATCTTAAACATCTAATAAGAAGGCATTCCTGTCTTTCTCCTTATCAAGAACCCAGCAATCATGTTTACTAAGATATGGATGCAAAAAGATAACAAAAAACAGACAAAATAAACAAATGTACAAAAACAAACAAAAAATTAAACACAAACAAACAAACAAAAACTTCTCAGTACCTGTTTTACAGCATATTTCATCGTAACTGTGATTTCCATCCAACCATCTGTCAAATGATAAAAGTTGGCGCTAACTGAGTTATGTACATGACGGCGAAGGTTTCCTTAGTCATCAAAACTCTTCTTTTTTTACTCATTGGAAATCATGCTGCGAAATGAGCTATGCAGAGTTTGCTCTTGGTATTTGACCAAAATAAAACTTTTTCAGTCTTTTGATCGCCAACTTAACTTGTCCTGTTTTCCCTGATTTGCATTTCGCCGTTGTTTATTTAATCATTAGCGCAGATCTGTTGACGTGCACTGTTATTATAACTCACTTGGCTGTAAGTTTCAATCTGTTAGCATCTGAATCTCGATGTCTGCCTCTCATCCTGTGATGGCTTTTTGGTAATGAGGCAGTCTTGGGTGTTGTCAGTTGTACTGGGTATTTGTGGAGACGGCGAATGATTCCAGTCACCATACCGAATTGTATCAATCGCCTACAGGACAAAATTGCATTTGGTTAACAATTTTTCAGAAGTTTAATTTGATTGTCTAGCGCAATCGTGCGAATGACAGTAGTCCTAAAAAAGACTATTTTCAGTGACTGTCACAGAGTCTTTAGGACAACCTAAGTTGAAAAATTAGTCATTACCTCTCATCAACGCGCAGATTACCAGGATTATATCTTGTGCACAGATCTCTCACGGTTGCCCCTGGACTGAGCCCGCAATACAGCATAAAGACATCACGGAATGAAGGCAGAGTTCGACCTATAAATATTATTGTAATATTGTTTGTCATTAATTAGATCCCCTTATCCCTTGTACCTAAAGGATGGTGCACTAGAGTAAAGCAAAGAGATACCACAAAAGGAACTGTTGGGATGAACCTAAAAAAAATACTTTAAGGAAGTAAGGAAGGGAGGGGTAGTCTGTGATGGACTGGCATCCCATCTGAGGATGGGGGGGGGGGGGGAGGGGAGAGTAGCAATAGTCCTGGTCATTTTGTGCTCAGCGAGATGCAGTTTAGTCTCTGGGCCTATGGGCCCCTGATTGTCTTATAAGTAGAATCTCTTGGCTGCTCTTCCTGTTAAACTTTCCATGGGTGATGATTTCAATAAAATAACATACCATTCTTACCCTTTTTTCCAACGTAGTCGAGACATTCCTCTTGTAATCTCTTATCATGAGTTAGCTGATTTATTTCTGGTGTTGGAATATACACATTGGAGTACTGAAACACAATTGGTATACATTTGATTAACCCTTTCCATCCTAACGTTTTTTTTTAGTATCAATATTCTCCACACTGTTCTCACTACGTTTCCTCAATAATGACAAGGAGAATTTGTGTGATAATCAGGAGCTTCTTAAATTGGTGATCATTTCCATTATTCTCATCACCTTCATACTTGATTTAAGGCTGATTTTGTGAGGAGAAATTAGATGCCAGTCACTCTTAGAAGTCAAAGGGTTGAATTAAGTTGGATCAAATATCACAGAAAAAAAGATGAAATACTGGTAATACCAGATTGTTGACTTAAAGTGTTTGAACACTTGTAAAAGTACTCTGAATTTTTTGTGATAGAGTCTAGGTCCTTGCGACACTACAGTGCTGTGCTAGAACACATTAATTGGCAGTAAACAAAATATGACAATACTTGCCTGAAAAATAGGAATTAGCTTCACCACTTTGTGCTGACTGTGAAATAAAAGAACAGTTGTGTCTTTAAGATTTGAATAAATTACTCAGGTTACTAAAAACCATGATTTAATTATGGGAGATAAATATGAAAGTTTCTGTATTCTAATGAAACTCTGGCAAGAATTTACTCATTCTTAGTTCAAATGGCATTAACCCTTTAACTCCCAGATCAAATTATTTGTACTTCTCCTTAATGTCAACAGTACAATTCTATAATGTTAGTTCAGAGAATTAAGTATCAGATCAAGTAATTATCCCCAAATTGATATTTTTTTTATTCTCATCACTTATCTGGTTGATATTGTATTGCTAATGTAAGGAGAAATTCTGTCTTGGTCACTCATGGGAGTTAAAGAGTTAAGAGAAAAATGAACCTAACTGATTCTGCCTGCCTTCTGACTGTCTATATATCAGAGACCCTTTTAAATGATTGCTCAAATTGATCTGAGATTGCACTTTGCTTTGATGGTGATTGGTCTAGAAAACTCATGCCACTTTCTCAACCAATCAGATACAAAACTAAGAGCAATCAAGACTTGGTTGCCCACATATCTCTGCGCTTAAATAGGCAGTTTGGTCAGTTTTACTTTGAGTTCTCATCCACTGTGCAAGATAAATTCCTTTCTTCCAATTAGCCCTGGTAGTTGCTTTAGTACTGATAGTGGTTTTATGACACGCAGCTGAAAAGGGCCCTATTGAAAGTTTAGCTTCAAAATCAATTATATTCATTTAAAAAAAAATAAAATAAAGTTGTTCATACACCATGTCCTGAATGCACATTCGCACAAGACTGATCTCAACATCTGCTTCACCAGCAATTCTTTGGACATGATTGAAACCATCAATATATGGCAGAATCTAGGATAACAAAACATTTTAGTCAAACTGTTAGCAGCTAATAGAAACCTTGAATACAAATTTCCAGTAAAAAAAACTAAGTGTCATCGACACTCAGCAGTTAGTTGTTAAAGAAAAGGTGTCTGGAACAAAGTCCTACAGCGAGCATCGTTTGATGAAACATAAATTTCTCCCTACGTTTCACAGGGAAATACATGACAATCTAAAAAGGAGAATCTACAGGCCAGGGTGTAGTAGTCTGTGATAGATCACTTCCTGTTTTTTTGTTTTGTTTTGTTCATGTATCCTCTCATTTAAGATAACTAAACTCCTTTGTCATTCTGTTGTCTCCTATGACATGTTGTAAGACAGTGTTAACTATAAAGGAAAGATACCAAGATTATTGACCTGTTGTGTTGTAATATCCCACTCAGAAGATGTCAAAGCATCCTTATTACAAATGAACACTGGCACTTGATGATCCAACACTGAGTAAGATTCAGTGCTAGAGGCTACATTGCATTTCAGATGAATAGTGTTAGTCTCATCTAAAGGAAAAGAAGGAGAAAGAGTTGACAACAGAAAAAGGTTAAGTTTCACAACATAAAATGGAAGTTACCTCAAAACACAGGAAAATACTACAGTAAGAACCTAGAACTTTAAAATTTTCTGAGGAAGACTTTTCTAAACTAACCATTTGGTACCATATTTTAATGAAACCAGTGGACTTAATAAATAGACCATGCATTGTGATCTCCTGGGTTAATACACTGATTTTGGCTAGTGATAGTCTTTGGAAAATGTATAAAGGGGGTAAGTTTCTTAACCCTTTAACTCTCAAGATCCAATTGCCAGTTCTTCCCTCTAGCTGCTACACATCTCTTTGTAGGCTAGTTATGAGGATTTGATGCTTGATCAAGATAATAACTTCTACCAGATAAGTTTGGGTATTCTCATTACCTGTTTGCTAGATAATGTATGAATATTGTAAGGAGAAGTTACATAAAAATCACTTCTGGAAGTATTACAGGGTAGTTTAGTATTATCAACTGAGTTGATAACGTAAATTGGCCACTGTAAAGAGTTTCAAAGCTCTGACATTGCATTGCTCTGACAAAGGGCTAACACTTGAAATATCAGCTTTGAAACTCTTTACATTGGCCAATTTACGTTATCAACTCTGTTGATAATATTTAATTACTCTGAAAAATTTATTCCACTTGCTTATTTATTCCAAATTGCACTCAAAATAATCTGATTTACTGACACAAACTCTTTGAGAAGAGTGAGCCTTTGACAGCAGTATTTGGCTCATTAAATCAGCAAAAATAATTTTACCTATTTGTATTGTACATTTTCCATTTTTATTGAGCTCAACAAAGATGTCTGAAAGTATGGATGGAAGAGAAGTTTTTGTTTCCTCTTGTGATATTAGTCCATACTCAAGCTGAAAGGAAACAACAAACATACAAATACAAATACAAAGACTTTATTAACTCTCCTTGAGGGGGATCTTCCTGATAAATTTACATCAAGATATAAAGAATAATACAGTAGAAATTTACAATGAAGAAATGTAAAATGGTTTCCATGTTTACATAGCCTGATGTAAACACGCGGGAGGTTGGGAGAACACGAGATAAGCTTAGGAAACCATGATGCGAAGCAGAGTGGTTTTCAGCTTATCTCGTGTTCTCCCAACCTCCCAAGTGTTTACATCAGGCTATGTAAACACGGAAACCATTTTACATTTCTTTTATAAAATAACTAATGAAAGAGGAACGAAAATCGTGTTTACATACGCTCATGTAAAATGGTTTTATGGCCAATCAGAGCGCACATACTATTTGAAATATTTTATAAAGTACAATATTAATATTAACTATTAGTACAATTATATTAGTTAAGGGTAATAATGATTAAAACTAGCTATTTAAAAACTAGGACAATAAATATTTCTTTAAATTAAACTTAAATAAGTTTACACTGGGACTAGACTGGATATTAGAAGGAACAGTGTTCCAAACTCTTGCTCCATGATGTATAAAGGATTATTGTGTGAATGAGGTGCCACATTTGGGTAGGCTTAAGCTGTCTGTTCCTAGTATTACATCTATGCACCTTAGAACGAATATGATAAGGCTTGGTCAAATACTGGGGAGCAAAGGTGTTCCTGATTTATACATCATTTTAGCCTCCATAATGTAAAGAAGATCAGGTACAGAAAGAGGCAAACAGTTCAGTTCAGTTAATAAGTGAATGGATTGAGGGATACTGTCAAATTATGATAAAATATTTTCTTCTCACAAACCTTAATCCCAAAGAGTGACTAGCAACTAATTTCTCCTCACAATATCACCCCTGAACCACACATTAAGGTTGCAAGAATATAGAAAATAATCACCAACTAAAGACATTAAACAAATTCTCCTTTTTAGCACCTTAGGTCATGTATGGAGATCAATAAGGAAAATATACACACTGATATTAATGTGTAAAAGGTTCATTACCTCAAGTGATGTCATATATCCTGCCAATTTCTTGACCACACCCTCAAAGCGAATTGTGTCGACGGCAGGACGGAGAACAAAACATACATTGAAAACAAGGGCATTTCGGGAATACTTGGCATTTTCTATACTGATTGGACAACCAACAAACTTGTGATCAAGAGCATTCCTAAAAAAAAAGGAAAAATAAAAGATTAATAAAAATCCTGATTTTACAATAGGAAAAGAATTTCATGCCCTATCTAACTTCAACTAGATTTTAAGAGTCATGACATCTAAAGTATTAATTAACATTTACAAGGATGTGGCTAAAGTTTTTAACAGGCGGGAATCTTGCAATGATAGGCGGGTATTTGGGCCGAAGGCCCACTCTGGCGTGCCTTTGGCACGCTATACCTAGAATTGAAGGTGTAAACAAATGAAATAAATAAATAACAATCTTCTGACAACATCTAAAAACATTTTGGAGAAAGAAGTAGTGCTTCACAGCCGGAAAAATCGCGTTCACAGCCGGGTAATTTTCCCGGCTTCCGGCTATTATCTACATCCCTGCATTTAAGAGAAAATTGTTCTGGCAATAAAAAACAAGTATGAAGGAATCGTCCCATAAAATAATTTAGAAAACTGTCTTTACAGCAGCTGTGATAACTGATGGGTGATATGTCTGGTACAGTATGTCCCCTCTTCCCCCCCCCCCCCCCCCCCCCCCCCCACTCTCCTCACCGTTTTCGGATGAGCGAAAACTACCTGTAGAGTGAGTTACTAACTTACACTGTGATTAGTTTGCTCTGCAGCTCAGGTTTCGGGATTATGTACACAGCTACGCAATCAAACTCCTCCTTTGAGATGAATTCTTCTGGGACCTGAAAGTCGAGAAGATTAGGAATATTTGGGCTTTACAAGCGACCGCAATCAGATCAGTTCAAGCCCGGCGAGTTAAGTGTCAAACATTTAACCTGGTAAACGATTTTAGGTCCTGCAATAGGATGGAATTCACAGAACAAGATACACTCTAGGTCTCCACTGCTATCCATGGGGGATCATATGATTTTAAAGTATTTCAGCTCCGTAAACTACAACGTTTTTTTCGGAGGCTGAAAAAGTCTCACCGATAGCCTCTTCCGCCATAGTTGTTTTTAGTTTTAGTAACCAGTCCCTACTCGTCCAAACAGCGAGCGCGAAACTTGAGCGAACATAGCAAATAAAATGGCGGCTCACTGTGTGCGCAAAGTACACGGGCTTTTTTATGTGGAAATTTAAGTGATTGTGAGGTTTTTCGAAACTTTTAGCTAGGTGACTATGTTTGGGCTATTTACGAAGCTTTCAGAATACGTTTGGGGAGCATCGGAGGATGAAAATGGCGATGCTTCCAAAACGGGAGCGCGGAATAAAACAGTTGATTACAACGGGAAGCTCAAAACAACTGAGCCGCAATTAAAGAAAGACCTCTTTGGTAAAGTGACCAGGCTGTATGATGGCTCTGGAGTGATAGATGAAGAGATTTATTTCACTTTTGATTGCATTATCGGTGGTGATCGACCAGAAGTTGGAATGGAAGTTCACGTCGAAGCGTCACGCGTGTCTGAAACTTCTGGCTGGAAAGCTACGCGTATGCAAGTTATGAAGGAATGGAATCTCGAGGACGCAAACAGCGCCTCTTCATCTTCTACAGAAACGTGTATTGGCGCAATAACAAAAATCGCTCATGATTCTGGGGTTGTAGATAATGAAATTCATTTCCCACTATCGTGTGTTAGATTTGGGTATACACCATTTCAAGGAGACATGGTGAAGTTGGACCTCGAGAAATCGTCAGATGGGCAAGACGAAGTCCAAGGGGTGATGCCACTCCGAGAGAAAAGTTTCACAGGGACGGTAACATATGTTTCATCAGGGTTTGGTTACGTTGACGAAGAAGTCTTCTTTACAATTGGGGTTTGTCCGCGGGGGTTCAGGCCTCGTCGAGGGGATGTTGTTAAAGTGACAGCCATTGAATCACATCAACGTAATGCTGCATGGAGAGCTATTAAGGTGGAACCAAGACGTGCAGCTCCAATGGTGTCAAGGTATTTTCAATTTCGGTTTTTTTTAAGGGCTTTGGGTATCAAGTATTACAGTTGATCCTTTCTGAATACGGTAAATTATAGGCTCAGATTCATGGCCCAAGTGTGAAATGCAAAGGCCATAAATTGGAGTAGAAAAATCAAGGCTCCATAGCTTGCCATATGGATGGAGATGATGAAGTATTTATAGTAATATACATGTGTGTTTATTATGTCTTGAGGATGAAAAATTTTAATTCAAACAAATTGTCTGCATACAATTTATATGATGTTAGTTTGGAGGATTTGGGATTGGATCAACCAATAATCCCTTAATTGATATTTTTATTTATTCTCATCACTTGTCTGCTTTATATTATACTGATTGTGTAAGGAGAAATTCTCTCTAGTTCACCAGTAGGACTTAAATGGTTAAGCAGCCGTTGTTACCTTTTACTGAGTCTTAATGGCCTGTTTGTATTGATCTCTACCTGTATTGAGCAGTGATTTACTGTAAAGCAGAATCACTCAACTAAAACTAAAAATAGTATTCAAATATAATAAATCCATGTTTGTCTCCCAAAATTGATGGTAGTAGTGTGTTTGAGAGAGTTTTTGTACATTTAATGGTCAATTATGGCAAAAAAGGCATTTTTAATTTTTTTTGTAATACCCCTTTGCTGAGGAACCTGTAGTGGGAGACCACTTAACCCTTTACACCCTAACATCAGTATGCAATTTCCCCACACTGTTCTCTATACATTTCCTATGTTGCCTATAAGGAGAATTTGTCCAACAATCAAGAGTGTCTTGGGTTCATGATTATTTCCTTAATTCTCATGACCTGAATGTTTGACTTAGGATTGGTATTGTTGGGAGAAATTAGAAACTTGCCACTCTTAGTGGCTTAACCCTTTAACTCCCAAGATCTCATTAGTAATTCTCCCTACTGTCTGTCATAAAATACGTATGATTTCAAATTGGAGAATTTAGTATTGGATCAACTTGTAGTCCCCTAATTGAGATTTCTTCTTTATTCTCCTCACTTGTCTGCTTGATTCTGTGTTGATATTGTAAGGAGAAGTTATGTCTTGGTCACTGATGGGAGTTAAAGGGTTAAGGGTTAATACAGGTTTGACTGTAATTTGGTTTTATCAACTGACTTGATAATATAAATTGACCTTCATGAAGTTTTTATGAAGCTGACATGTTGAGTGTTAGCTTTTTGTCAGCCTGAAGGGAAATTCAATCAAAAACTGCCTATAAATAAACTTTTAGTGGTCAGAGGGTAAGAGGATGCTACAATTGATGCTCAGAGTAATGATCCAAGTGGATTTATCTTGCATTGTAGAATTTTTACTGATAATTATTTATTTTATCAACCAGTCCATCACCGCATAGTCAAATGTTTATGGGTAATAGGATGGCTGAGCTTTTAAGAGACAAAGAAGGTCTAACAATTTCAGATCAACTTGATTTTGGAAGTGTTATGGTTGGAGAAACAAAGTTGTTACATGTGTGGATAAGGTAAGGACAGTTGAACAGATGTCTTGAGTTTTAGACATTCACGAACTTCAATCCATGACTCAAATCATAGACATCCCCAAATTTTTGTAAGACCAAAGGTGCCATCTTCAAGGAAGTCTGGAGACATGCCTTTTGAGAAGATTATTAACCTTTACATTCCCAAGATCTCATTTCTAAGTATTCCTTACTGTCTGCTGTGCAATTCTTCAGATGTTTGTCTGGAGAATTTGGTATTGTGTCCACTAACAATCCCCCACTAGATATTTCTCTTTATTCCTATCACTTGTCTGCTTGATATTCAAGGCTTTCAATAATAGTGGGTTAGTGGCTGTCTGCTGCTATTGATAAAACCTTTTGATGCCGTCTGTTTAGCCTGCAAGGATTCTCCTTTGTTTGGGTTTCACCTTACAGCCCCTGTTCAGTTTTCTAAGAAATTTGCCTCCTTTATTCATTTATCTTGGAATCTTAATTTACCTATTAATTTATTTATTTTTCTTTTGTAACAGCAACAAGGGAGATAAAGTACAGACATTTCAGTCCTGTTCATCAATCAGAGATGATCCTCAGTTTTCTGTTCAATTGGCAGACAAAATTTGTTGCGAATCAGATGATAATGGCAGTCATCAGCAGAACAGATCTTTGTCCATTGATGAGATGTTACTTCACAGTTCTTTGTTGGCACCAGGCATGGAAATTCATCCTCAGCAGGCCAAGCAAGTTATTGTTGAGCTCAGGGCAAAGTAAGAGGATGTTTGTTTACTCACAATAATTAATCAAATAAGTATATTTTTCATTCTATGGTATTTTGAGCTGTTTTAAGGAATATGTTTTGATAGAATGAAGCCTGTAATTTTGTTTATCAGGGGTGAACAAATGTCAAAGATTGTATACAGGGAAGGGATAGTGTGGCCCCCCCCCCCCCCCCCCTCCTATTAGCCCAGGGTGGGTTTGTCTGTAATAAGTAGATTATACTGTCTTAGCTTCTTTTTTTCTTTTGTCAGAACCTTGGGAAGAGTGAATCACCTTTTTGTGTTCAACTTTCATGGCTTTGAGATTGGGAGATATGTTGCCTGTAATGTGCAAGACCCTAATCAAGATGTGCTGAAACCATCCACTCCTTATCAGAGGTCTCACCAGAGAACTAAAGAGGCGTGGAAGAAGGTAGCCAACAGTAGCACTGGAGAAGAGTGGATTATACCAGGAGAAAAACCAATCAGGTACAATTGTTGCCTTCTTAAATAAGCCCCACGTTTAGTGCTGCTACATTTAACCTTGTTGTTACTTTTAAGGAAAGGCAAAATATTCTTGCCCAAGAAGCTATTACAGTACAATATTCCCAGAGACATAAGGAGATGCTTACTTGATGGTGAAGACCTGAGTTCTACTGTGACGGCATTAAGAGAGGTATAAGATTCTTTGATATATGTCATCACAAATCCTTTTACTCTTTTTGAATGTTTTACACCTAAACAACAGTATGCATATTCTCCATACTGCTCTCAATACATTTGTTTAGATGTTGACATGGAGAATTTGTTTAACAATCAAGAGCTTCTTTAGTTGGGGATTAGTTCTGTTATTCTTGTGACTTTTTTGTTTGATTCAGGGGTGATATTGTAAGGAGAGAAATTAGATACTACACTTCTGAAAGGTCAAGAAATTAAGGCTCTTAAAAGCTACTCTATGCAGTCCATCTCCAAATTTTGCCAATCCATTTGACAGTTATAAAGGGGGTAGGTTTCCAAAGAAACTGTGGTGCTGTGTCGGTGGGAGAGTAAAGCAGGATAATTTACTATTAATTATCAACTAAGTTGATAATGTAAATTGGCCACTGTAAAGAGTTTCAAAGCTGACATTTCGAGTGTCAGGGTGAATGACAGCTTGACAGCTAGCCTGGTCACTTAAATGGTTTGTCCTTTTTTTTTTTTTCTTGTGGCAGCCAGTTAATTTGAAGAACTATGCTGCAAGGTTTTCAACACTTCTTTATGCTGAGGAGCTTCAAATGGAAATAGACATGAGGGAATTTGATATGGAAGGGGTAAGATAACCACTTGGACTATAATGCTGGTGAAGGGGGAGGGAAAGGGTTACGGAGAAGAACAATGATATATTGTCTTGTCTTCTGCTTAGGTGAACATGAATGTATGTGGTGAATTTCTCAGTCTCAATGTACCAGGGTTGGCTGAGGGCAGACCCTCCCTTCTGATTGGTGACAAGATTTTAGCATCACTTACAGGTAGACATATTTGTGATGTATTTGGCATTCTACAAATTTTATTTATTAACTTGCTACTTTAAAAATGTCAGGAAGCCTTATGAAATACAGGAGGAGAAGTAAGTTGTGATGTTGTAACATGGTTAGGAGGTACATCTGTATTAGTTGGGGTGAAATGGTTATGGTCACTTTCTGCAACAGAGACTGGGTTAGGCTCTAAAAGGAATTCAACTCACTCTTCTGATCAAATCATTATTTTTCTTATTTGACTCATGCCAATGACAAGTAATTACTGGATGGGGACACTGCAAAGATGCTAAAAGTAAATTCACGAATTGTTTTGTAATTATACATTTTAAACAATCTGCAAAAGAAGACACTTCTCTCTGAGTTTGCCAAAGTTTGAGAACACTACACAGACAAGGGGCTTGGAAACTAGGTAGACTTTAAACTCAACAAGATAACCCAATATCTGCTGCAGATATTGGATTATCATGTCAACTTTGCATGCTATTGTACGACTGTATGTTCTCAACCAATCAGAGTTTTCATAGTAAGTATAATGGAAAATAATTACAGTTCCTCTTCATGCCAGGTGTTTCATCAGAGTCTCCTAAATATGAAGGATATATTCATGAGGTATTTTTTTGTGTATTTTGATTTGATTACTGTGCGTACATATATTGTTTACACTCAAAATCATGTTCTTCTGTTTATGTTGATGTTTTTATTGTTATTAAACAAGCTATGCTATGTACCCACACTTAATATACAGGTTCATAAGGATGAAATTCTGGTTAAGTTTAATGAGGATTTCCACAACAGATTTGCCATGCAGAAGTGTGATGTGATGTTCTATTTTAACAGGTCAGCAATTTTTTTTCTTTGTTGAAATATAACATATTTACTCCTTATACCCTTATATCAGTATGCATATTCTCCATACTGTTCTCTATACAATTCCTAGGGTACTGACAAGGAGAATTTGTTGAACAATCAAGAGCTTCTTTAGTTTGTGATCTTTTCCTTTGTTCCCATGACCTTGTTGTTTGATTTAGCAGTGATACTGTAAGGAGGAATTAGATATTAATCACTCTCAGGGAATAAGGGTTAGTGGAACCCATTCCTATTGATATCTGTTGGGAGTTCGGGAAATACAACGTGAAAAATAAGAGCCAGCGTGCTTTTTGCTTTTCTAAGGACTACTCTGAGAAGAGCTCACCGTGCAGTGGAATTTGCCGTATCTCTGGGTGAACAAGGTATTTTCTTGATAAATTAGAACGAAAAATACTTGTCTGTTTCTTTCCAGGCCTTTCGAATTTAGAAATTTCATGCGTGTATTAATTATAAGTTAGAATGCGGGGTGCAACTACGTCCTTCATACGGAATGCTACAAATGTAGTATCCCCGAGCGGTAGAGCTGAGTAACGAAATGTATTTGACAGGTATGCGGTCAACAACGTGGGCTTAAGCGCGCCAGGTTTAAAACTCAACGAAATTTGCGGAAAATAGGGACTGGCATGTAAAACTGAGACATTTTGTCGTCGTTGAAGGATTTTTTCTATTTTCAGTGATTTGAAGGTGACAATTATTGAGGTTTGAAAATATTTAGGGGGTATACAAAGTTTATGGAGGTGGTTCTGTAAAAGTGAAGCGTCAAGGGAAACAGCGTCTAGAAGCAGCAGAACGGAAAATCAAACGTGCAAACGACTCAAAATCCGTTTTCCGCGCCGAAGCCTCGCGCAAGCGCAGACGTTATTCAGCTCTGCCTTCCCAGGCAGGGTTCCTCCTTCTCGTCTTCCCTCAGGTTTCTGTGGCATTCTCAACACAGACCCGTTTAAACTCCTGAGTGCAGAGAGGAACTGTGAAAGTGGTGTCTTATCCAAGAACACAGTAGTATTGACCCAATGAAGATTCAAAGCCGGACCTTGGGACCTGATCCTGGTTTTTGGAAACTTTGTTGATACTAATCCTGGGTTTACAGTGTTTAAACCTACTTTTTGTTCCTGTGTTTTAATCTGGATTAGTGTCGCTCCCCAATATTCTAGAATGCAATAAATCTGCTGTTTCATATTTCTTTTTAATCATTTTGAAGTTCAATTTCTGTCTTT
>NC_089322.1:14559677-14660320 GCF_036669915.1 Pocillopora verrucosa | reverse complement strand
TAAACATGTGAAAGTTTACCTGTCAGATTTAATTGTGATTTGGATCCTCAATCTAAAAATCATCTGAAATTTGAAAGAGAGGTTCCTGAAATATTTTCTATTGAAACAGATCTTATTTGTAAAGAAGAAATCCCATTTAATATATTTGAAGTTAAACAGAACTTGGTACAAATTTGGTCAAAGTGCCTATGATGGTGAAAATAAAGAAGTATACCATTTCTTTCACAAGAAATTTTTTTTCTTTTTCTCGTTAGGACTGTTATATTTTTGATTTGAAAACACATTAAGGGGGTCCATTTAAAATGGTTCATGTCAGCAATACATTCAAGTCTATTATGAAAAAAATTATTAACCTTATTTAGAGTGATCACAAATAAATAAGTTGAATATTCCTGTGTTATACTTATTCTCAAACAGAAATGCCAGGTCTTATGTCCTGAGAAAACGGAATTGCACAGACAAGCCACTAGATGGAGCTAAAATTGTTGGTTGCACACATGTAATGCGCAGGCCGCAGTAAGTAAACAACTTTTGATGACTTTTCCATGGTGATTTGCAGAATTTCATAGTAAATTTACAAAATCAACCTGTTTGGATTAGGTTTTGTGTTATATGATGTTTCATTTTGAAGCTAAGTGATTTTCAATCTTTTTAAGTCTAAGAGTTGATAATAGTTTGAAGAAAGTTTTTTTTTTTAAATTATATATTTCCATGCAGTGAAGACTTTGGAACTACTTTTGTAAAGTTCAGCATTTAAGTGACTTGAGGAAATAAAATCTCCAAGGATTGTGGATAAATAATTAGTTGCCAACTTCTGGTTTTATATGTAAATACATTCTTTACAATTAAATGTATTAATGCTATTTCATATTTGTAACAATTCAGGTTTTGATAGAAACCCTGACTGCCCTTGGTGCCCAGGTTCGCTGGTGTGCATGTAAAATTTACTCCACACAGGTTAGTTTGAAAAGTGTAAAGTTGTAACCCTCTATCTTCCAGAAGTGATTAACATGAACACGTCTTCCAATGATATCCAACCTCATCCCAAAAACAGGCAATTATAATACTCAAACTTATCAGGTAGAAGTTGTTATCTTGATTTAACACCAAATTCCTTAACTAATCTACAGGGAATGTATAGCAGCTAGAAGGGAGAATTGACAGTTAAATCAGGAGTGAATGGGTTTAATTATTTACTCTCATAGTTCTGTCACAAGAGTTTCTTTAGAAGAGTATGCTTGATTGTTTTAACTTGTATACTGTCTGTAGGTTGGTGAGTTTTTCTCATGTCATTGTATTGATTTTTAATTTTCAACAGAATGAGGTTGCTGCAGCCTTGGCTGAAGCAGAGGTTAGCTGGTTATCTTGCTCATTAACTTCTGGATATTTGCTCTAAAATCTGTGAAGTACATGCAACTTCTTTACTTCCTTGCCTGAAGTAAATTTTTCATTGTGTGGTTTACTAGGTTATGCCATCTTTGCCTGGAAGGGAGAATGAGGAGGATTTTTGGTGGTGTATCGAGCAGTGTATCACGGCAGACAAATGGCAACCAAACATGGTATGGATGTGGCGGTGATGCAACTCATCTTTTGTACAAGAAATTTAATGGCACTTTTAACACCCTGCGTGGAGTAGTGGAAGAGAGTGTTACTGGGGTTCACAGGTTAGATTTGATGATTAACCTCTTACATTTAACCTTTCACCCTTAACACGTTAACTCCCAGGATTCTAATTTAAATTCTCCCCTCTAGCTGCTACACATTTCCTAGTAAATTAGTGAGGGGATTTGGTGTTAGATCAAGATAACGACTTTGACCTGATAATATTGAGTATTCTCATTACCCTTTTGTGAATAATATATGGATAGTATAGGGAGAAGGTACATGTTAATCACCATGGGAGTTAAAGGGTTAACCCTTACCACCCTAACATTGTTTTAATTCATTGAAGGTTGTACCAGCTTTCCAAGCAAAAAAATAACAGTGGCGGCAATGAAGGTTAATGACTCAGTCACCAAAGTAAGTGTTGTTGTAACTTCAGACTTGAATACAAATTGACAAAAAGTATCTCCAAGTGGCACTGTTAGATAAAAATTGTGAAGAGGACTGACTCCAAAGACCTTGATAAATTTTGTATTTGTAGACGAAGTTTGACAACATGTACTGCTGTAGAGAATCAATCTTAGATAGGTAAGTATATTGTTTAGAAATATTTACAGGAATTTCACACATATATGTGTTTGCACCATTCTTCATTGTGATAGCTGACATGCAAAAAAAAAAAAATTTAAAGCTATTTTGAGTAGCTTTTTTACCTCTCATATCTCCATCTTTACTTATGGAGAGTTTCTAAGAGATATATTATGATTAAATATGATTTAAAATATGTAACAGTTAACATTTTTCAACTTTTAGCTTTTAGCTTTATGCATTTATTTTTTCTTCATCTTGTTATTTTCTATATAATTTATTTTTTATATATTTGCAACTTTTATTCTCCTTACTGTTATTATGATTGTAATTGTTATTTTTGGTGTACAGGACCTCGTTGTAAACCATATATTGAATTTTTTAAGAAGAGACTATGGTTTTATTTCTCCAGGAAACCAAGAAGTTGGAATTAATTTTTTCTTTCTTTTGTAGTTTAAAGAGAACCACAGATGTAATGTTTGGTGGCAAACAGGTTCTTGTGTGTGGATATGGTGAGGTAAATGATAAGTTGAGCTTTGCTTAAACCCATAGGCCACCAAGAGTGACTGTATTGGATTTTTCCTTACAATATCCCCCCTGAATTACACATTGAGGTCACAAGACTAAAGAAATGATCACAAACTCAGAAGCTCTTAATTGTTAACAGTTTCTCTATCAGCACCTTAGGAAAATGTGTGAAGAATCGTATCAAGAATAGGCATACTGCTGTTAGGGTTGATATGAATTACTTTTAAAGTGATACATTGTGATGGTAACTGACTGATCTTTTTTTTTACAAGGTTGGTAAGGGTTGCTGCTCAGCTCTCAAAGGTCTTGGTGCTGTAGTGTATGTTGCAGAAATTGATCCCATCTGTGGTCTGCAAGCGTGGTAGGTTCATCTCTCTCATCCTCAGTTTGCCATGCACATCGCTGTACATGCATTAATGATTTCAAGAGACCTTTATTGAAAGGCCTGGCAGAGATTGAAACAAGTGTTAGGTCTTGGTTCTGTAGTGTATGTTGTAGAAATTGAACTTGGTAATGGGTCTTGCTCACCATAGAGTCTCTGTGGCTCAGAGCATTGAAGCTCTTTGGTAGAGCATTGAAGCACTGAATACAAAGGTATGGGGTTCCATTCCTCATGGGGGCTCAAAATATTTGCTTTGTCCCATGCTTGTGACAAGACAAAAATCATCTTTTTCCAAGTTTTAAATACTTGATTTTTAAAATTACTTTTCTTTCTTTTAATATTTTGTTTAGCATGGATGGATTCCGAGTTGTCAAGATTGACATGGTGGTGAAGAATATTGACATCCTTATCACTTGCACAGGTATCTGGACGGGAAAAGCTGAAACATTTTATTTTTTGAATGTCTAGGTTGATATGTGATATCATAATCAAGCTCGAAATTGAAAACAATGTTCTTACTTCTCTTTGGGGCCCATGTGGCTAGAAATGTTTGCTAGAATTAAATTTTCAATCGCCATTTCGTAAACTGCATCTGTAAAGTATCACAAATTTGGCTCAGCTACAATGTATGACATATCAAACAAATACTTGAAAATCTGTGCTGGGCTTAAAAAAGAGGAACAGCTATCCTGTACGCAGAATGTATTTAAAATGGAGGGGTTTAATGTCAACAAACTTTGCTTATCCAAGTTTTCTCTTTGCTTTGTTTTCCATCTCATGACAGGCAACAAGCATGTTGTTACAAGAGATCATCTGGACAGAATGAAGAATGGCTGTATTGTTTGCAACATGGGGCATTCAAATACAGAAATTGATGTGGTAAGATGAACTGATTGACTAACTAACGTTTGCAAGATACTAAGAAAAATAATAAACAAGGTTCTGAGCTCAACTTTGTCAAACTCCCCATTTAGCAACCTTGTGATTGTCAGCTTTTACAATGATGCACTCTGGTTTTTGTCACGACTATTCAAAAACAATAGGGATTTGGTGCCTATCAGTGTCAAACTGGAAGATCTCATTGTGCAAACTCACAGCATGGCTTAGCTCCTGTAAGAGCTATGTAGTAATACTTTTCTGGCTTGGTTTTCAGGCTAGCTTAAGAACTTCTGATCTGACGTGGGAGAAGGTCAGAACCCAAGTAGATCATATTATCTGGCCGGATGGCAAGAGAATTGTGTTGCTGGCCGAGGTATTGTAACTAACTGTCTTTTTTTCAGTTTTTTTTAATTCTTCCCTCCCTCTCTTTGCTGAAATTAATAATCATGAAGGTTTCATTTCACATTACTTGAAAATGGGTTAAAAGAAGAAAAACCTGGAGGTGATGGGAAATAGGAAATGAATGTAACCCTTTGACTTCTAAGTGTGACTAACATCTAATTTTTCCCCACTTCTGAATCACTCTTAAAGATGATGAGAATGAAGAAAATTATCACTAGCCAAAGAAGCCCTTGATTGTTACACAAATTCTCCTTCTCAAGACTTAAGGAATGTATAAAAAACAGCATAGAGAAGATACATACTTATGTTAGGGCAGGGCGTGAAATTGCGCCTAATACAGGCGCCAATGCAACTAAATTTTTCACTTTGGCGACCAAATCCTGAAAGTTAGTCGCCAAATTGGCAACTAGAACATTTCATCATAACCTTACCAAGAGATATAGTGAATTAAAAAGATTTGCAAGGATAAATCCACGGCAATCTTCCTCGTTAAGTTTGTTTCCAAAACATAGCACATGCATCTCGATCGATAACTAGACGCCATCTTGGATTTAGATGAGCCTGAACGTTGTATATCATCCATCCTAGTGTCCACTTTGCAGCACGTTAAATTAATTTTGGAGGGTCTATCTAGAACGCTGACAGCGTAAAGAAAGATTTTGTTTGTCTTTGAAAATGGCGACCAACTTTTTTTGAATTGGCTACCACTTTGAAGAATTTAGGAGCCAAGTGGCTATCAGAAAAAAAGTTAATTTCACACCCCGTAGGGTGTAAAGTGTTACATGCAGTAACTAGTAATGTTTTATAGATGTAACTATTTTCTTTAAATTTTCTTGTGGCCTCAGCACTCCTTACCTCAATCTGAAAACACATTTATTAATTAACATATGTACACGACCATCAGGTGACCAATCTTCTCTCAGTTATTAGATTGACTGTATTCATTTTGTTTATTGCAGGGTCGCCTCGTCAATTTGAGTTGCTCTAGTGTTCCTTCATTTGTGGTGTCAATTACATCAACGACACAAGTAAGAATAGAGTCTGGTCTGATGTCTTTGAAAATATTTTAACAATGCGAGCTTTGATGTGTGTACTAAGTTACGTTTAATTTTTTTTCTCCCACAGGCCATAGCATTAATTGAACTTTTCAAGGCACCTCCTGGTAGATATAAACATGATGTCTATCTTCTGCCTAAGAAGATGGGTAAGTGACCAGTGTATCAGTTTTCTTTACAGTTGTCACACTCTATCAAACAGACAGGTCGGGGGAAGTAAGGAAATGAGTGAGAAGAGGTCAGGTTTTTGATGGAACACTAAACTGTCAGGAACAGCTGGCAAGAAATGCAAGATGATCATTTAGGAATATTATTTATACAAAGGTTAATTCTATTGCCATCTTCTGCCTTTCAGATGAGTATGTAGCAATGTTGCACTTGCCAACATTTGATGGCCATTTGACAGAGCTGACAGAAGAACAAGCAAAATATCTTGGAGTCAACAAGAATGGCCCTTTCAAGCCCAATTATTACAGGTTGGAATGAGAATGTTGTCTTTGACAGTTAATGGTTTGACCTTGGTAGAAAGATTTAATTTTGAAGTCTAATTGTTCAGGAGATGATAGTGCAGCTTGCAGAGCGTAGCCTCATAATTATACAAAATAGTAGTAACCCATCAAGCCAAAAAAATTTGGATGTACGACTGTACAACCGTAGGACCGTACAAGGTGCTACTTTTAACATGCGTGGTCAACTGTACTACAGGCATGCCAATGCCACGGCTTTGTCCAGTAGTTCAGTGGTCAGTGCACTGGGCTCTGTGTTGGATGAGCAAAGACTTTCCCTAAGGTTGTTGAGAGATAACTCACTTCTACCAATAACAATCCATCTCAGGACTTCTTCTCCAGGAAGAAATATGACTGCCCAATCAATTTTTGTCTCTTTTTTTCTCCATTTTTAACTTAGCTTGAGCTTGAGTAGCAAGGCAGTAGAGTTTTGTTTTGCTTCATTGTTTCAAGAAGCATAGCATGATGCTTAAGCCACACACCCCTCAAAGCTTATCTCTGAGTCAAATAAATACAGGATTTTTTTTTTTTGGAATTTCCATACAAAGACTATTTTTTTCCTCAATCTCTCCTTATTATTCTGAAGTAAATCCAGCAGCAAAAGGCCTTGAGAAATTACAACAAGGATTAGCTTAATAATTATTTTATTGATGTCTGGACTTATCATTCACAACTTAAAGTTAATTCTGTTCTAAGCAAGAATATTATTTTTCTACAGATACTAATGGCCAGGAACTGGAATCCACAACAGCCATGGTTAAATTTCTTGTAAATTCAGTGAACATTTTTAAAAATTGCTATTTATGAAAGACAGCAGTATTTTGCCACTTTTGGTCCAACCCTAGTCTGCCCTACCTCTGCAAATAATGCTGTAGTTCAAAATGAAAAACTATATGTAGAGTTTCTTGGAATATAGATCTTTCTAAATCACAACACTCTTTCCTAACCCTTTGAAAACTTGTGCACAAACTGTTTAGGTTTGTCTAATGCCCTGTATAATGTAATGGTAAACTCTCTCCATTTTCATGGATCACTCCTCATAGCACACCATTTTTAAAGAGGCATGTGATATTTTGCCTTGTGTATTTTTCTGGATAAAAGCTTCATGCATGTGGGGCTGTGTCACATTCTCATCATATGCACATACATGTAGGAAAAAATTAATTTGGTTGGTCAGACAGACAGCCAACTATTGGCTGTTGTGCACATGGCTTGATTTTGTTCACAATAAATCATAAGAAGTATATTTTGTATAAGAGAGGTGTTAATTTGTTGCTTATGGCTGCTAATATGGTAATCGTGTAGGATCTATCTGCCAACTGTTTGTTGAGTGAAGTTGGTTTGTTTGAGAGTTGTTTTAATATTGCTACTTAAACCTGACAGAGGGTGTTGATACAAAGTGCAAAAAATAGGAGAAGTTGTTATTCGTACCTCTGGTGCTCATAATGGGTTCTGTAAATTAAGGTGACAGCTCTAATAATGTCATGAAAGAATAGGAAATATTTCAGGAGCAGAACAATGACTGGAACAGCCATTTGAAAACTTTGTTCATTTCATAGCCATTGCTATGAAATGTAGTTACTCTGTTTACAGAAACCCTGGTGATAAACTCAAAGCTGTCTTTACATTTTTAAAACCTTAATGGAATGTTTAGCACTGTTAAAGAAAGGAGACACATTAAGCATCTTGTAAAATTCTTTAAAATAATGTTATTTCTTTTTTCGAGCTGGCGAAGCTGTCTAGGCATTGCCATAGCAACAGCTCAAACTCCCTTATTATACCACTTAAGTTAGGTTTTCTTTACATTTATTTAAAATTTTAAAGAGGCAGTGACCAGAGTATTTTGCCAAGCAACAGTTGGTAGATAGGTCTCACTAGACAGTGAGGATCATTTCTTGCAATAACCAGATGTCCATGTATTAAAGACATAATTACTTCCTAATCATGATTAATGAGTCCTTAAACCAGGCAATGGTTAATAATTTTTAAGCAGGTTTCCAAAGTAAGTGCAAAGCATGTCATCGATAATTAAATAAATGGAAAAGCTGCCTGTTTACCAAGTCAATTAAATAATAAGTTTGCTAAAAAATTTTCTCAGATGAAGAAGTTATTTAAACACACGTGTACTGTCATCTGTGGTTTTTTTGGTTTGTTTTTATACCCCATACTCCCATGTCTTCAGCTGTTGTATGATATCAGTGTAAGCGTGTTGATGACAATGTAAGTGGGTGGCATTCAATAAAATTGTGCCATTTCACCATGTCTGTTAAGATACATCTTATGTCTTAACATGTACTTCTACGCATTTTTGCTGAAATGATTTACATCAAACTCCTAAAGAGATATTTTACTGTAGATTCCATTTAATTTTCCTTTCTGCTATCTGTAATAAAGTCCAGAGCTTCCTTTGGGTGTCTTTAACTCTGCGACCCATATAAGTGATTAGAATCTAATTTTTCTTTACAAGATCACCTTTGAATCAGCCAATAAAGTCACGAGAAAATCGGAAATGGTCACCAACTAAAGAAGCTCTTGATTGTTAAACAAATTCTCCTTGTCAGCACCTTAGGAAATGTATAGAGAACAGTATGGAGATAATGCATAATGATGTTAAGTGTCAAGGATTAAAATGGCTAGTGATTTAGAGTACAAAAATCTCTATAACTTTCCCATCACCCTTTGGCCTCCTGTTTGGGACAAGTGTACCAGTTAAACAGGCCTTACTTTGAATTTTGTTTGCATGAGGGAGGGAAGTTAAAAGCTCTGCTGCCTCAGTGAAATGTGACAACCATTAGGTTTGTTGCATCTGGAGTCCTTGTCACATTAACAAATTCTCAACTGAAGTCTGATGATGATGGTCAGATTCCCATTTAGGTTGTCAGTCTGTGACTTCAAACCATCACACAACAATATTGTTTGCTACCCACTGGTTCAATTTGCATTCAGGGTATGCTGATTTAACAACTAACAAATACCCTTGATCCTTTACTCTCTAACATCAGTATGCATATTCTCTATACTGTTCTTTACACATTCCCTAAGGTGCTAGCAAGAAGACTTTGTTTAACAATCAAGAGCTTCTTTAAATGGTGATCATTTTGCTTATTTTCATGACCTTACTGTCAGATTTAGGGGTGATATCATACAAGGAAATTAGATGTTAGTCACTCTTAGGGTCAAACGGTAAATGATTTTCTCATTAGATTGCGATAATGTGACCATAACAAGATTTTGATGATGATTCAGTCAACAAATGTCTCACACAAGCCACTTCTCAGTAACATTAATGGTACGCACAAATGACATGGTGGTCAGGGTGCTTGCCTCCCACTGTTGTGGCCCCTTGTTCAATTTCTGAGCCTGGTGTCACATGTGGGATGAGTTCGATGTTAGTTCTTGTCCATGCCCTGTGGGTTTTCTCCAGTTCCTCTGGTTTTCCTCCCTCTACAAAAACCAACATTCCTATATTTTCCAAGAACCACTAGACAGGAGGAGCCACCTTGCAGAATGTCCACTGCTAATTTATTATGATGATTAAAACAGTTGAACCTGTATTAAGCAACACCATATTAAGCAGTTGGTTTTTCAAAGTCCTGAAATTTTTGTCTCTTTATTAGTCATTTTCATCTCTATTCAGTGGTTGTGGTAACCCTTTAGGAAGTCCCATTGGCCTGTTTAAATTGTTCTCCACCTGTACTGAGTAGTCAATTGAAGCACTAGCACTGAAAGAAAACTAAGCATTGTCTGTCAGATAAAATTGAATCCATGTTTCTCTCTCAAATGCAGTTAGTTTTTTTTTTAAATTTTATTAGTAAATCAAGTCAAGTTCTTTTCTATTGAGTTTAGGATGTGGATGATCAGAACACTAAAACATTTTTCATCCTCAATCTAAGATGGGAGTGGGATGAAAATTCCCTTAGGACAGATGATCATTAACCACAACACAAATTAGTCACAAATGATGATGATATCAATAATTTTTAATTTTAATCATACACAAGTCACGCCCAGAAATATTCACAGTAAATACCCCACAAAGAACATTTGAGAGCTTACAAGACACCAGGTAATATGCAAGTTCTTTTTTTTTAATCTACATCAGATCAATTTCCCTTCCAGTTAAACCCTTCCACACCCTAGATCCCACAATCAAAATTTACCTGTTCATTTTTTTATAATTCCTGGTAGACCATTTAGTTTCTCATATGAGAATTAAGTATCAAATTTAACAGTATCCTAAAAACAGTGTCCCTGTTTTTTTTTCCCTGTTTGCTTGAAGAGGTTGTGTCAATGATTTTTTTTTTAAATTACTAAAGTAATCAACTTTTCCAAGAGTAAAAGCTTTGAATCCCAACAAGAGTTTATTTCTTCCTGAACTGTAATGAACTGACATCAAATAATGGTGATATGATGGGCAGCCCATGTGGAAGCTGTTTGCTGACCTGTTCTGAAGTTGTTTAGCTGTTTGTTTCAATGTCTCAGTTCAAAACACTTACAGGGTGAAATGAAGAAATGTCCAGTTGGTATTCTTTTTATCTAGCTCAAGATTAACTGAGAATAAAAACAGACCAACCAGGTTTGTGACAGAGAGATTATTTTTAAAAATCAACACTTATTCAAAGAATATTTCAGCTGAGACAGAGTGGTTCTTTTCTCTGGTAAAAGAGGTCTGCAGTCTGCAATTTTGACAAGGGTTCATACACCCCGGTACTAAAAAACAACAAAATTGAGATGCCAGTGGTTTAAAACCAAAAGTGCTTAAATAAAACTAAGAGAAAATCAATCTTTTTCTTTAAAATCAACTGCACTACCATTGCTTTTCTTGTTCTAAACAATAAGATAATGGAATCACGTCTCTCTGTGTTCTTTTTTGCCCTACTCTTTCTGTACACTATTAATTTTTCCTGTGGCTTTAGATCATTGTCATTGTTCTATCTGCATGGTACTGTCAGTTCATTGGATCTTGTGAATTTTCTAGAGTTACTACTTCGACTGCTTGAGTGGCAACAGGGACACCTTCACATGTGTCAACTATCTGGGTGTGGACTTCATGTCCCATTGTGGAGGTCGTCACTGTCTGAATTATTGAATGAGGTGCCATTGCTACTTGGGGAACTGATGCAGAGATGTACTGAGAATGAGTACTAGCAGGTAAATGATGAGTTTGAATCTGCATGAGAGATGCTGCTGCCTGAACTGGAATGGTGACCATGTTAGAAGTATTCAAGTTATCCTGAACATTTGCCAATGCTGCAGCTGCAGCAGCAGCATGTTCTGGCAAAACAATCTGCCCTCCATCAGCAAGGGTGGCTTCTGCTAGAGTGGCAACAGCTGCTTGTGCAATAGCCTCTGTGTGTGACAAATCACTTTGGTCAATTCCCACTCCGTCACCCTGACCTGGATGAGGAAGAGTTACTTCTACTTGAGTTGCTGCAGCAACTTCAGCCAATGTTGCCACAGCCTGGGTTGCTTCTGTTTGCGAAGTGGTTGCATCTGATAGAGTGCTGACAGCACCTGATGCATCTACTTGTATCAGCGACACTGTTCCATCAGCATTTGAAATGGTATGTACCATCTGATGCTGTTGCTGTACATACTGGTGCTGTGTGGCATCTCCCTCGGAGAAAGCTGGTAACAGATCTTCCCTTCCATGGAACTTGTAGCAGTTCTTCACAATCTGTCGCAGAGCATTTGTCCAGGAGATTCTAGCTTTTTCATCTTCACTGCGACAATCACTGCGAACATTCTGCCATGGCAAATCTGATGGCCACCAAGCTGGGCGTGTTGAATCCTTCCCCCAGCCTGGCTTCCCGCGACCAGTGGAATAGCGCAACATCATGGGAATAAATGCTCTGAGCTGGGCTTGGGTCATTTTGTCAACAGGAGTTGGAATGCCATCGATGACAAGAGGGGGTAGTGTGTAGATATCTGGATTTTCTGGGGGAGGTGGAGGGGCATGCTCTGCTAAAGCATGCTCTAGATCTTGAAGAACAAGCTGTTTAAGGTTTCGAACCACATTTTCTAAAGGAACGGCACCAAACACCTTAAAAAGCGGATTTGGCTTTCCAGGGCACACGCACAACACAACAGCTTGCTGTCCTACTCGAGTTGTGTACTCGTCAATCGTCGCTCTCAATTTCCGCAGTAGACGAGTTTGTTGGCGTTTTCGGATCGAAGGGTTCGTTTCAAACGAATGTGGCCTTTTCCGCTTCTTTCCAGTCGCAATAGCCGCTGCGGCAGCCACTCCAACTGGCCCTGCTGCCGCAAGCTGTGCTGTGACTTCATCGCCGACCGTGGAATTCAGCAGGTCCGAGCCGTCGAAAGTTGTCGACTCCGGCGAAGATGGCTCATCATCCGACATTTGACTCATCGACTGAGACATGGAATGAGACATCTGCAAGGTCTGTAAATTGCCTTGCGTCAGAGCTTGGGATAACCCCACTTGATGAAGACCGACTTGAGCCAGTTTGCTATGGGAAAATAATTCAAAACATACAGTCACCTTTGAGACCGAACACAATTACACCAGTTTTTTGATGACTGTTCACTGAATCTTCACGCGACGAATTAATACAAAATTCATGTCGAAACCTTCGCTACAACTCAAGTTTCTCATCAGAAAAATCCCAAGAAAAATTAACAAAATGTCGCGGCTGTAGTCCACTCTATCGCCATAAATCGCTTCTATTTCCGTGGTTGATCGCGAGAGAGCAAGCCCCTTTTTGTTCGAAAATTACAATCTTTTCGTCTGGTAAACTTCTCCTTTCGCTACAAAAGCCCCGCGGTCATACTTACACTTTCAATCGACAAACTAAGCTCCATAACTGCTGAAATAAGACGAGTGCCTTAGGTTAAACACAGTAAAGATACCTGGTTTGACGGCAGGATCAAAATAACTCAGCAAAGTTTCTGAATCTGCGCAAAGAAGCTGTCCGTTCGACTTGCGCGGAAAAGAGAACGCGATGGCGGCTGCTCAATAGAACTAACTGGCGTGGGGCTGCCACGCATGTGCTAACCAAACTGCGGGGTGTACCTCTTTCATGGAAAATTACAGGGCTTGGTGAATCTAACGCGCATTTTAATTGGCTGAAATAAATCGTGATTTCAATAAGAACTCTTCTCATTCGCTGCTATTTTTTATCTCGGATTTAAGCAAGGTGCGGTAGCACCTGCTTATCTCACCTGCTTTTAGCTTAGTTCCTTTCATCTTTTTTCTAAATATATACCATATGATCAATAAATTAGAAGGTTATGGTGTTGTGTGAATTGAGAGGGTTATATTGATATTTTTTTCCATAACCAAGCATAGTCACCTCATTTACAAGGTATTAAACAAAAAATTAATTGGGTTTTTGTCTTTGCATTTTCTTTCCTTTTTGGAAACTACCCACTATCGACCAAGTTGTGTTTTCATATGCATGTTCTGACAATCACTGTTACTACCCAATTAGAAAATAAAATCAAGTGAACTTCAAATACTCTAATCACAAAGAAGTGAATCAGTGAGTGATCTCAAATTAAATAACCTTTTTTAATTTTGCATGCTATCTTTCTTCATTTTTTTTTAACACTAGTCAATGGTGGCTCTTAAGTCACACAAAGGGGCTGAATTAAGGACTGGATAAGAATCTTCAAATCATGTGACATTTGACCAAGGCTATGGAACAGGAAAACCACTCTCTATCAGTGCCAAGTTTTGCATGCAAAGTAAAGTGACTCCATTGATAAAGCTCTACACACCAAGGTCCTCAAGATTAAGTTCCCAGCCTCTTTTAGGTGCATTTGAAATCTTTGGCTCTCTAGGACTTTGGTGATTTGTTCTGTCTCCATAGGTAATACTCCTTAATCCTCTAACAACCAGAAGTGATTAACATGTAACTTCTCCCATACATTATTCACCAAACATTTGGTGAGAAAACTCAAACTTGTCATGCTGAAGGTGCTATATACCTTGATTGATATAAAACCAAATTCTTGAAACAAGGAAATATGTAGCAGCTAGAGGGGAGAATATAAAACAATCAGATGTTAAGGTTGAACTATAGAAAAGGGTCTCACTGCAAGCCCCTCTAGCAACAGCCCACAGACAATCACAAACCAAATCCCCTAAGTGGACAACTCCAGCCACAATTGCTCATCAGTAATTCTTGGGACATTCCCATCCCTCCCCAGGGCAAATTGTATCCTAACATGGGTGCAGCTGGGAGGTATTCTGAAGTTCCCATGATCCTCTCCTCTTGTGAGATACTTTTATTGGTGTCAAGAGCACACAAATCTAAAAACACAGCTTTATGAAAATGTGCAAATCTTGAAAATTTACATGGTAAACACTCAATTTGCTGATCCTACTCTCAGCATGATTCAGAGCTTGATCATACACAGGAAAGAGCAGCCATAAAACCACATCATGTAAGGTTGCATGGGAATTTGTAACTTTGAACCCAGTGCCTTTTCAAAAATTTCTAGCCTTGCTCCTGTATGAAGTTTAAGATGATAATTTCAATTAACTTCTGTCAATTACTGCAAATAGCATGAACAATACCAAAAATTGTTTGTGTTTTTACAAAGTAATTTATTATACTTCTCATATAAATAATGAAATTACAATAATCTTCCCAATTAATTTACTGTATTCAAAATATGTTCCATGAGATCAAACATTATACAAAATGATATCAAAATTTACTGCTGACAATTCTCTGGGTTAGTTTCTATTGTTTTGTTTCTGATTGAAAAGAAATCTGCAAAAGTCTGCCACCAGGCCACATTGACAAGCAACACAGATCAAAGGCATTCTTACTGAGATCAGTTTTAGACGAGGATGGTAACATACACAAAGGATGAAAACAGAAATAGAGATAAACTTGGCACAAAATACAAAAATCATTTCAGCTTGAGACTTCAACCCTTTTACTCTCAGAAGCAATTAACCTGTAACCTCTCCCTGTAATATCCATACATCATCCAGCAAACGGGTAATGAGAATACTCTAACTAATCAAGTAGATGTTATCTACCACTTAATGCTCATAACTTAGTCGTAAAGAAATATATGTAGAAGAATTAACAAGCAGGTATTCGGAGTTAATTGATTTGAATTGTATCATATAAATAAACACCTCATACACAGCAAGAGCTTACACATTTCAGCTACAAGTCAGAAACCAAATACAAAACATTCACCTTCCCCAGATATACAAAGTACTTATTACCACATTTGATCCAAAAACATATTCAAACAAGTGAGACTAGCCTGGTTGAAAACTCTGAAGGAAAAAAAAATTGAAAGCAATCTTTGCAGTAATGAACACTACTTAAGCAGTAGTAAAAACAAGGTCTGAATGGGATTCAAATGCATGACCTCTGCAAAAGATTGTCAGAAAAAAAGGACAAAAGTGTACATGACAGTTTTGAAAGATAATCTGGGTATCTGGTAATAAACAGATTTTAAAATTCACATAAAGAAATAAATTTAATAAAACTGCTATACTTCTTCCTTACAGTGGCATTTTCCCAGACTTCCCTAATGGAACCATAACCTAAAAGCTACCAATATTACCTTCCTGGGTTGTCTTGTGCACTTTTACATTTTTTTCTTGACTGTTTTTGAAACAGATTAATTAAAAAGTGACCAATGACTTTTACAGAAAGGCAAGGAAGTTTTCCCTTTTAAATTTGTGGCTTGTCTAATGTGGCACTGTGGTGGTGTGGTTTTTAAAATTTGAGCATGAAACAGGATCTCCTTTCACTACCCTCCCAGGTGCTCTACCCAATTTAAGTTTCCCCTTCTTCCCTGCCTCCTCCCAGTGCCTACCCCCCCCCCCATTACTGATATTGTACAGTAATCATTTTCTTCTAGTCCCACCTCTGATTGAGGGGGTTTACGTGATAAATAAGGGTGGATCCTCTCTGACAAAGGTGGCCTGGCTACAAGGTTTAATAGGAAAATTAGGTGGGTTTAATCTATTGCCATAAAATCGATAACAGGTCTATTTCACATGAAAACACTCCAGCATGCACAATTCTTCATCTCGTGTAAATTCGCAATGATAAGTATATGTACATTATAGCTTCTCACACCTTTCTAATGTCTTAAGGAAATTATGACAAGTTAGATCCTTAAAATATTGCAACTTTTACTGCTGGAATATAACTCCAAGGCCCAATTTACTCAAGCAAGCAACATCAAACACATGCCAAACGCGGCTTCCTCTTTTTGCTTCCTGCTGACAGTTCGCAGAGCCCTCTTATTGGGGAGACGTTGTGAAAGTATTATGTATGGGTAATCACCGGCGTCAAAGAGATTACTTCCAAAACCTACCAAAACTTTATTTTTTCTTTTTTCCTTTTCCTTTCTTCTTTTTACCCTTTTTTCCTCCGGCTTCCCAGCCAAATCCTCTAAATCCCAGGAACTGTGGAGCATTGTGTGCAATATAGTAACCATTAACCATTGCATCAGGACTCAACAGATCCACATCACGCTTGGTTTTCAAAGGGGACGGCGATCGAGACTTTTTGCCACCTTTCTTTCCACCTTTTCTCGAAGGGCTGCTACTGGCTCCTCTGCTTCGACTTCTACTCTTGCCCGATTTCCTTACCTTACCAGATTTATGACCGGCCGGCTGTGGAAATACGACACGATTTGAAAAGGAAACGCAAAAGTAAACAAACCGTAGGGAAACCATTGAAAATGTGGTAAATCATTCAAGCGTTGAGCAGTTGTTACAAATTTTGATCAACCCTCACCATTTGGAAGGTAAAGTACGTCGATTTCCTTAGTTGAAATACCCTCTTTGCAACTAATTGTAGAAAAACTTTCAAACAGTTAACACAGTCGTATCAATTTCCTTTCTTCTATGCATTGTGTACTAATCGACTGCTCGTTTCGATGGAATGTCAGTACGTAAGCAACCCCCGCCAACTAACTTAGTTGCCATACCAACTTCGCATAAATTAACCTCTTAAACCATGCATTAGTAGTCATAATCTCTTCACATTTCCTGTGGTGTTAAGAAGGAGAATTTGTTTGACAATCAGGAGCTTCTTAAATTGGTGATCATTTTCTTTATTCTCATAACCTTATGTATGATTCAAGGGTAACACTGTAGAAATTGGAAGCCAGTTACCCATACTCAGCTGAGGGTTCAAAAAATATAGGCGCGCAACAGCCTATGCGCTTGCAGATTTGAAAATAATTTCGAATTTGTGATCCGTTTTAACTTCTTTTTTAAGCGCCTTTCTTTATTTCAAATTTAACTGCTTTTACGATTTTGTTACATTTTACACGCATTTAGATTGAAGAGGAGAAGATGAATCCCCAACGTGAATCCCTAGGCCTGGAAAGAAAGAAACTTCACTCGATCGGAAAGCAGTTAATCTTTTATTTTGCTTGTCAAAAATGCTTTTGTTACATAACATAAAGCTGACATTGCATGTATTTGCCCTTGAAACGCGGTTTTAACTTTTAAGGTACACCCCACTCAGACAAATTACAATTTTCCGGAGCACATGATAACAGGAAACTACATTTGATCAAGAGCACAACTAGGGGGTTAAATGCATTACACTTGTATTTATAGTTTTTAACCAATAAAATTGTTTTCCTTGGAGACCAGTCGTTATTCATCGCCCTGGGAGAGGGGAGGTTTCGGATTATTTATACGAACAATAGACCCTATTAGAAATCGTAACCTGCGTAGCCAGGCTCCTAAAGGAGGGAAGAGAGGAGGCCGGAGGGGACAGTGGATGAATGGAAAAAAGGGAACACCCAATTTTTGATAATCGTCCCTTTATACTCTGTTACCGAGGAATTATCCCCCTTCATTTTCCCTTGAAACTATGTGATCCCGACAACAATCACATCCCTTAACCCCCCCCCCCCCTCCTCCCCTCCCCTTCCCCTCGGCGGTAAATAAGGACTGGTCCCAAAAGCAGTACAGAGATAAACTTAATATCAAAGTAAGCACTTTTCTAGTTTATGATTCCATCACTTAAAAAACCATGAAACGTTTTGTTACGACTATTTGCTGCTCAGTGAAACTCAGGCGAAAAAATTGCATATACATCAACGCAAGCGGTGCCTCCATTGTCTCCCTCGCCAGCATTCATTAGATCCTCGCCATACCACACTCGTAACTCTTGGTGGTAGTCGACGTGGGAGGGGCTGAAAAACGACAGCACTAACTCTGTGGAAAGTGAGTCATATCCAGGAATCCTGGACCATTTAGCACCATCATTTACGATGAACTCGCTTGGTGGCAAAAGAACTTGATTGTCTGAGTTTGTTATGACAACATTAATCTTGCCCTGTCCCCAGCGGTACGAGCCACAGCCCCAGTAAGACCAATAAGAGACATGTCGTGTGTCACAGGAAACGTATCCGTAGAGAGGAACCAACCTCACAGCAGCCAGGTTTTTATAACCACTTTTAATATAGAATCTGCCAAACTGATCGTCCTTTGCGCCAAAGCACACTGGTGAGGTATTCTGCTTTTCCCATTGATCTGTAGAGTAAACAAAAACTAAACTAATTAACAAATAGAGAAGTCTTCACTGTGCTCTGTTCTGTTGTAGACCACGCACGAATCGGCTAGAGCACGAAAGAAGTGTAGGGAAGAAGACGAGACGTAGTCAAGAGCCCAGCGATAATCGAGTGTTTCTACCCACTTCTTGAGTGCTCTGGCCGCTTCCTGAGTGCTTTACAACAGAGCAGAGCACAGTCAAGGTTTCTCTACTTGTTTTATAATAGAAAATCCGTCAAAATCCCAGTTAGAATGGTTCAAATAATCTGATTTTCTGAACAAGACTACAGCTGTCAAAGACGTCAAACCACTAAAGTTCAAAAACCATCAAATTTCACATCTGCAATAGTTTACAAACTGAAATAATTCGGCAGGTCGAAGTTAACACTTTTGCCTGAAGTTTTGTAGTCTCTAAAAAAGAATCTGAAAGTGAAATGTTCAGTCAAATCCAGCCGAATTGTAGCTCATAAAAACACGCAAGTGTTTTCACATGGCAACTAGAAAACAAACTGTTAAAGGCGAGTGTGTTATAAATCAACGACAGCTGAAATTCACCGGAACATGAAGATTGCTCGGGATGACAAAGCCGTTAAACTCGGCTGCAGTGACTGATGTGGCCTTCCAATCAACGCATCGGAAAGGATGTCAGAGCGAGCTCTTAGCTGCGATTGAATCAAGCTTATTATATATGAAGATGATTAATTTCGTACCTGAAACACAGCATTCAAGAACACACATAGCCACGAAGGCAAAGGCAAAAACTACGGAGATCTTCATTGATTTCTCTGTTTGACTGTCTTGGATACTAAAAGGAAAACAAGAAGATTTGATATGAGTGGCTGTAGTAGACAAATACCAATGACGCAAGTATATTATCAACGAGAAAAGGCTAACGAAAAAAAACAAAAAGAATATGCTTAGATTTGATTTGGCTCAAAGGCTTGTCGTTGTCGTCTTTATAAGGCATTTACACTTCCTCACTTTTATTATTGTTCTATGGTGTGGTATTTCTCTAGTAAACAAGATTTTGATACATTGGATCTTTAAAACAAACGTATTCTTCGATTTATTTTTAAGGATTTTAACTCTGAATACAATGATTTACTTAAAAGGGCAGGAACTGTAAACCTTAGGGACAAGCGTTTACAAAACATGATTCTTACTATTTTTAAATGTCTATATTTTTGTGATTACCCAAGATATTAAATTATTAGTTAAACCTTAAGGACAAGCGTTTACAAAACATGATTCTTACTATTTTTAAATGTCTATATTTTTCTGATTATCCAAGATATTTAAAAGATATGTTTCGCTTGCGCTCTAGCACATATTTTTTAAGAGGACATAATATACTCTGTTTGCCTAAGCCATTGACCACTTCTTCTGGTATCAATTCCTTTAGTTACTTGGCAGCAATATCTTGGAATTCTCTTCCTGACTATCAACGCACTATTTCTGATTTTACTTCCTTTCGACGACTGTTATCTACTGGGTACAATAATTGACTTAAAAGGGCAGGAATTGCATACCTTTCTACATCAAGATAATCCGCTAGTTAGTTGTCTAGGTAGTTAGTTATCCTATTTGTTATAGAATTAATCTTTTTATTATAATTATTTATTAATGTAGCTTGCTCGAAGATATTAGCACCCGAGTGCTACACTGTAAATTCGAGGGTAAATAAAGTTTATTGATTGATTAATTTTTGTACTTGCGCAATCTCCTCTGAATACGAGATTCTAGTAGTGGTAGCGTGGCGTATGATAAAGGTGGGTGTGATATCATCCACTTACCCCTCCCCAAGTTGTGCGTCCAAATGCGTGAATGTTTTTTTTTTCTCTAAGACTGAGCAGACGAACAAGTGAACTGAAAATCCAACGACTATCGTACAAAAGAGTCCAGTTAGAGAATCTTAATGATAAATCAGGGTGGTATAGGCTTTGAATGAAAATCCACGAACCAAAAGGCGTGCCATGAATGTTAGCGCGATTCTAACTGTTGTGCATGTTAAGAGCAGTTATTTTCGCCCAGAAAAAAACAATCTCTTTGTCAAATTACCTCATTCCAAAGAAATCTGCTTCAGCTCTTCCTATCTTATTAGAAAAAAAGGGAGAATGCACCGCACAGAATAAAGAGCAAACTTACCTTGCACAACCGATTCGTCACGAGACTGTCTCTCGAACTCTCCGAAGTAGCTCAAACAAACCTGAGCAACTTATGGTCAAGAAAGAAACTTAACAGCCTTTTTATATGATTTGATTTGCATCAACAAGAGTTTATTAATGGTGGTTCCATCGTGAAAGACCGCTTAAGGCGAAATAAACAAAAGCTTTATGAAGTGTTTTTTCCTGACTATCGTGTATAATATAATGATTTTCATATCACGTACTGTCATCCTCCATTGCACAGTTTTTTTGGTTTTTTTTTTTTTTTTTTTGCACAGTTACCAGAAAGTATCAGTTTCCCTGAGTATCCTATCAACATAGCTTTCCAGAATTAAACTCAAAATGTTGTTCATGTCTAAGGGGTTTTTTGCAGTAAAAATTTAAATCAGCTAACATGGCTAAGGAGCTCTCTTTTGAATGGACGATGCAAACAAGTTCTTATTTCTTTCTTTCTGACATTACTAAACGGTCATTAAAAATGAATAGGCAAGCTTATTGAAGCAAAAATAGCTAAGGAGTTAACGAAGCGTCAAATGAAAATGAATCCATTTGTCTATATCATAACCGAGTAATAAAGAGGTGTAAAAAGTAATTTAGAGGCTCTACTTGGCAGGACTAACGTACTAATACAGCTGTCTACGTCGATTAACTAATAACATTAAGAAGTCGGATAGTTTTCAAAAAGTAACAGCATTATTATTGTCGATATTTCATGTCATATACGCTTAAGTGATTTTTTGTGATAAAAACGCGCCTTTGTTCAGTGTTGCAAGAGCTGAGTTTATAAAGAGTACAATAAAGTAGACAATAATTGCGTCATGAAAAAATAAAATCATTTGCGGGGGCTATAAACAAACAGATCGCTGCAGGAAGTACTTGAATAAAAAAATGTACTTCAAACCAAATGTTTTTAGTGGTTTTAAACTCTTTTAATTATGCAGCTAAAGAAATGCAGTTTTACGCTTCTGATTTGCAGGATAAAAGCCAAGTACCAAAATGACTCCAAACTCACTATCCTCTGCATAGGAATTTTTTAGGTTTTGAAGTTAATACTATACTTGGCAAAACACTTAGTGTAGGATAACTCGTAAGGATATTGCACGACTGCCAGGAATTACCACATCGAGTTGAATTACCAGAGGAGGAAAAAATAACTTAACTTAAAAAAGAACTTCCCGATGCACAAAGAACGGTTTATTCGTCGGTAATTCTACACATGGATTCAAGGTTATAATTAAGGCTCGCGAAAAGAAACTGAAATGCAACTTTTGATTTTTGCATACTACTGGTAAATCTGTAAACTTTGGTATAAAAAGACTGAAATTTCATTAAAAAAAAAACCACAAAAGTTGTAAAAAGAAGTTGATCAATTCACGTTACACCTGGTTAAGCTTATAAAAATTAACACGAGAGTGAGTAAATGATACTTAAGTCGATATTGGCTCGTCCCTGTCTCCACAAGGCTCAAATATTGGCGTGCAGAAGTATCTTAGCAGAAAACATAATCAAACAGAACTTTCTTCGCCTTGACAATTTGAAAGCATACTTTTTTCCCATAAAGAAATACTGAAAGTCTTTCTACTTTGAGCAATAAAGTGTAGCAATATGATTGTGGTTTGGCGTTAGAAAGCAACGCACTTATGGTTTTCAGCCATAAATCTTTACAAACAGCTAAATCTTAAAAGAAACTCACAATTTCCTGAATAAAATTTACAAGTTTACTGATTTGCCCACTCAAATAAAAGACTGACAGAAAAAAAAAACAGCTGACTTTACAAGTCATGCAACAAGTGTTCAAGTTATGCTACACTAGGCGTAATGTCAGTAGTAGCCAATTACGGATGGCATTCATTTGCAGACCTAAAATATTTTTGGCAAAAAATGGCAAGTTTGAAATCATTTTTACACTTAGCTTTTTATCCTGCAAGTCAGAGACGTAAAGCTACGTTATTTCAACTGCATAAAAAGGTTTAAAACGACTAAAACCATTTGGTCTGAAATAGAGTGATTTATGAATGACTTCCTGAAGTGTTCTGTTTATTGATAGCCTCGCAAATAATAGTTTTTTTAAAGAACTCAGTTATTGTCTATTGCTATTTTACTCTTTACAAACTCTCTTCTTGCAACACTGAACAAAGGCTCTTTTAAAAAAAATCACTTAAACGTATCTGAAATGAATATCATTTCTCTGCACCAAGTCGTATATTGTCTGAAAATAAAGATGCTATGTTACTTTTCAAAGTGTTACATTTTCTGATGACAACTGTTAATAGCTATGCTGATCATGCCAAATAGTGTCCGGCTCTGAGTTATAATTAAGTATTTCTTCACGACACCGACAAAGTGATTCATTTTTCATGTGACAGTTTGTTAGCTCCGAAAGTTGAAGTCCTTTGTTGGACTATTTTTGCTTCAATAGGCTTGCCTATTCATTTCGGAATGACCTCTAAGTAATGTCAGAAAGAAAGAAGTGCTTGTCAGCATCGTCAATTCAAAAGACATGCTCATAAGTTAGTTCCTTAGCTATGTTGCCTGAGTTAAAATATTTCCGAAAAAAAAAATCCTTGTACAGGAACATCATTTTGAGTTTCATTTCTGTAGAGCTTTGTCACCAAATGAAGCTTTTTGGTCACAGAGCTTCCAGAGCTAACAAACCGTCACAGAACAATGATATTTGTTTCATATAGGCTTAAGTTTTTTTGGGGATAAAAACGCACCTTTGTCAGTGTTGCAAGGAAAGGAGTTTAAAACAGGGCACAACAACGGTAGACAAAGATGTGCAGAATCAAAGGCCAAGTGTAAAGATTATTTAAAACTGTTCATCTTTTGCCTAAAATATTTCAGGTCTGCCATCCGTATTTCGCTATTATAGGCCTTACGCCTAGCGTAGCACAATATCAAAATACTTTTTGCATAACTTGCAAAGTATGTTGCTTTTTTCAGTGTTTTATCTGCGCACTCAAATCATTGAGCTTGAAAATGTTATACAGGAAATTGCGGGTTTCTTTCATAGATTCTAGCCGTTTCATATATGGGTTGATTTTAAACGATTTTTGACGCAAAACCATGGGTGTGTTTGTTATGTTATTCGCTAAAATGTTATTCAGGAAATTGCGGGTTTCTTTCATAGATTCTAGCCGTTTCTTATATGGGTTGATTTTAAACGATTTTTGACGCAAAACCATGGGCGTGTTTGTTATGTTATTCACTAAAATGTTATTCAGGAAATTGCGGGTTTCTTTCATAGATTCTAGCCGTTTCTTATATGGGTTAATTTTAAACTATTTATGACGCAAAACCACGGGCTCGTTTGTTACGTAAAGCCAAAGCTACAATTTTTCACTTCAGTGGTTAAAGTGGGAATGCTCTCTGTAATTGCTTACGCGAAAAAAGTGATGCTTGTAAATCGTCGGTACGAAGAAAGTTCTAATCACCTATCTATCCTACGGAGACACTTTTTTCTTACCTATTATTAAGTTATTTTTTTCTCAGTATATAGCTGTTTTGCTCTTTGGTAATTCAACTCGATGTGGTAATTCCTGACAGTCGTGCAATATCCTTACAAGTTATCCTACACTAAGTGTGTTGCCAAGTATAGTATTAACTTGAAAACCTAACAATTTCCTATGCAGAGGATAGTGAGTTTGGAGTCATTTTGGTACTTGGCTTTTATCCTGCAAATCAGACGCGTAAAACTGCATTTCTTTAGCTGCATAATTAAAAAATTTAAAACCACTAAAAACATTTGGTTTGAAGTACATTGCTTTATTCAAGTACTTCCTGCAGCGATCTGTTTGTTTGTAGCCCCCGCAAATGATTTTATTTTTTCATGACGCAATTATTGTCTACTTTATTGTACTCTTTATAAACTCAGCTCTTGCAACACTGAACAAAGGCGCGTTTTTATCACAAAAATCACTTAAGCGTATATGAAATGAAATATCGACAATAATAATGCTGTTACTTTTTGAAAACTATCCGACTTCTTAATGTTATTGGTTAATCGACGTAGACAGCTGTATTAGTACGTTAGTCCTGCCAAGCAGAGCCTCTAAATTACTTTTTACACCTCTTTATTACTCGGTTATGATACAGACAAATGGATTCATTTTCATTTGACGCTTCGTTAACTCGTTAGTTATTTTTGCTTCAACAAGCTTGCCTATTCATTTTTAATGACCGTTTAGTAATGTCAGAAAGAAAGAAAGAAAGAAAGAAGAATTTGTTTGCATCGTCCATTCAAAAGAGAGCTCCTTAGCCATGTTAGCTGATTTAAATTTTTACTGCAAAAAACCCCTTAGACATGAACAACATTTTGAGTTTAATTCTGGAAAGCTATGTTGATAGGATACTCAGGGAAACTGATACTTTCTGGTAACTGTGCAAAAAAAAAAAAAAAAAAAACCAAAAAAACTGTGCAATGGAGGATGACAGTACGTGATATGAAAATCATTATATTATACACGATAGTCAGGAAAAAACACTTCATAAAGCTTTTGTTTATTTCGCCTTAAGCGGTCTTTCACGATGGAACCACCATTAATAAACTCTTGTTGATGCAAATCAAATCATATAAAAAGGCTGTTAAGTTTCTTTCTTGACCATAAGTTGCTCAGGTTTGTTTGAGCTACTTCGGAGAGTTCGAGAGACAGTCTCGTGACGAATCGGTTGTGCAAGGTAAGTTTGCTCTTTATTCTGTGCGGTGCATTCTCCCTTTTTTTCTAATAAGATAGGAAGAGCTGAAGCAGATTTCTTTGGAATGAGGTAATTTGACAAAGAGATTGTTTTTTTCTGGGCGAAAATAACTGCTCTTAACAAGCACAACAGTTAGAATGGCGCTAACATTCATGGCACGCCTTTTGGTTCGTGGATTTTCATTCAAAGCCTATACCACCCTGATTTATCATTAAGATTCTCTAACTGGACTCTTTTGCACGATAGTCGTTGGATTTTCAGTTCACTTGTTCGTCTGCTCAGTCTTAGAGAAAAAAAAAACATTCACGGCATTTGGACGCACAACTTGGGGAGGGGTGAGTGGATGATATCACACCCACCTTTATCATACACCACGCTACCACTACTAGAATCTCGTATTCAGAGGAGATTGCGCAAGTACAAAAATTAATCAATCAATAAACTTTATTTACCCTCGAATTTACAGTGTAGCACTCGGGTGCTAATATCTTCGAGCAAGCTACATTAATAAATAATTATAATAAAAAGATTAATTCTATAACAAATAGGATAACTAACTACCTAGACAGCTAACTAGCGGATTATCTTGATGTAGAAAGGTATGCAATTCCTGCCCTTTTAAGTCAATTATTGTACCCAGTAGATAACAG
The DNA here is from genome assembly GCF_036669915.1 of Pocillopora verrucosa. Lineage (NCBI taxonomy): Eukaryota > Metazoa > Cnidaria > Anthozoa > Scleractinia > Pocilloporidae > Pocillopora > Pocillopora verrucosa. The sequence goes on along the minus strand of NC_089322.1, from coordinate 14,634,348 downwards.
TCGTCGAAAGGAAGTCAAATCAGAAATAGTGCGGTGATAGTCAGGAAGAGAATTCCAAGATGTTGCTGCCAAGTAACTAAAGGAATTGACACCATAAGAAGTGGTCAGCGGTTTAGGCAAACAGAGCATATTATGTCCTCTTAAAAAATAGGTGCTAGAGCGCAAGCGAAACATATCTTTTAAATATCTTGGATAATCAGAAAAATATAGACATTTAAAAATAGTAAGAATCATGTTTTGTAAACGCTTGTCCCTAAGGTTTACAGTTCCTGCCCTTTTTAGTAAATCATTGTATTCAGAGTTAAAATCCTTGAAAATAAATCGAAGAATACGTTTGTTTTAAAGATCCAATTTATCAAAATCTTGTTTACTAGAGAAATACCACACCATAGAACAATAATAAAAGTGAGGAAGTGTAAATGCCTTATAAAGACGACAACGACAAACCTTTGAGCCGAATCAAATCTAAGCATATTCTTTTTGTTTTTTTTTCGTTTACCTTTTCTCGTTGATAATATACTTGCGTCATTGGTATTTGTCTACTACAGCCACTCATATCAAATCTTCTTGTTTTCCTTTTAGTATCCAAGACAGTCAAACAGAGAAATCAATGAAGATCTCCGTAGTTTTTGCCTTTGCCTTCGTGGCTATGTGTGTTCTTGAATGCTGTGTTTCAGGTACGAAATTAATCATCTTCATATATAATAAGCTTGATTCAATCGCAGCTAAGAGCTCGCTCTGACATCCTTTCCGATGCGTTGATTGGAAGGCCACATCAGTCACTGCAGCCGAGTTTAACGGCTTTGTCATCTCGAGCAATCTTCATGTTCCGGTGAATTTCAGCTGTCGTTGATTCATAACACACTCGCCTTTAACAGTTTGTTTTCTAGTTGCCATGTGAAAACACTTGCGTGTTTTTATGAGCCACAATTCGGCTGGATTTGACTGAACATTTCACTTTCAGATTCTTTTTTAGAGACTACAAAACTTCAGGCAAAAGTGTTAACTTCGACCTGCCGAATTATTTCAGTTTGTAAACTATTGCAGATGTGAAATTTGATGGTTTTTGAACTTTAGTGGTTTGACGTCTTTGACAGCTGTAGTCTTGTTCAGAAAATCAGATTATTTGAACCATTCTAACTGGGATTTTGACGGATTTTCTATATAAAACAAGTAGAGAAACCTTGACTGTGCTCTGCTCTGTTGTAAAGCACTCAGGAAGCGGCCAGAGCACTCAAGAAGTGGGTAGAAACACTCGATTATCGCTGGGCTCTTGACTACGTCTCGTCTTCTTCCCTACACTTCTTTCGTGCTCTAGCCGATTCGTGCGTGGTCTACAACAGAACAGAGCACAGTCAAGACTTCTCTATTTGTTAATTAGTTTAGTTTTTGTTTACTCTACAGATCGATGGGAAAAGCAGAATACCTCACCAGTGTGCTTTGGCGCAAAGGACGATCAGTTTGGCAGATTCTATATTAAAAGTAATTATAAAAACCTGGCTGCTGTGAGGTTGGTTCCTCTCTACGGATACGTTTCCTGTGACACACGACATGTCTCTTATTGGTCTTACTGGGGCTGTGGCTCGTACCACGGGGGACTTCACAAGATTAATGTTGTCATAACAAACTCAGAAAATCAAGTTCTTTTGCCACCAAGCGAGTTGATCGTAAATGATGGTGCTAAATGGTCCAGGATTCCTGGATATGACTCACTTTCCACAGAGTTAGTGCTGTCGTTTTTGAGCCCCTCCCACGTCGACTACCACCAAGAGTTACGAGTGTGGTATGGCGAGGATCTAATGAAGGCTGGCGAGGCAGACAATGGAGGCACCGCTTGCGTCGATGTATATGCAATTTTTTCGCCTGAGTTTCACTGAGCAGCAAATAGTCGTAACAAAACTTTTCATGGCTTTTTAAGTGATGGAATCATAAACTAGAACAGTGCTTACTTTGATATTAAGTTTATCTCTGTACTGCTTTTGGGACCAGTCCTTATTTACCGCCGGGGAGAAGGGGAGGGGAGGAGGGGAGGGGGGGGGGGGCTAAGGGATTTGATTGTTGTCGGGATCACATAGTTTCAATGGGAAATGAAGGGGGGGGGATAATTCCTCGGTAACAGAGTATGAAGGGACGATTGTAAAAAATTGAGTAATCCCTTTTTTCCATTCATCCACTGTCCCCTCCGGCCTCCCCTCTTCCCTCCTTTAGGAGCCTGGCTACGCAGGTTACGATTTCTAATAGGGTCTATTGTTCGTAGAAATAATCCGAAACCTCCCCTCTCCCAGGGCGATGAATAACGACTGGTCTCCAAGGAAAACAATTTTATTGGTTAAAAACTATAAATACAAGTGTAATGCATTTAACCCCCTAGTTGTGCTCTTGATCAAATGTAGTTTCCTGTGAGTCATGTGCTCCGGAAAATTGTAATTTGACAGAGTGCTTTTAAACGAGGGGTGTACCTTAAAAGTTAAAACCGCGTTTCAAGGGCAAATACATGCAATGTCAGCTTTATGTTATGTAACAAAAGCATTTTTGACAAGTAAAGTAAAAGATTAACTGCTTTCCGATCGAGTGAAGTTTCTTTCTTTCCAGGCCTAGGGATTCACGTTGGGGATTCATCTTCTCCTCTTCAATCTAAATGCGTGTAAAATGTAACAAAATCGTAAAATCAGTTAAATTTGAAATCAAAAAAGGCGCTTAAAAGAGAAATTAAAACGGATCACAAATTCGAAATTATTTTCAAATCTGCAAGCGCATAGGCTGTTGCGCGCCTATATTTGTTGAACTCTCAGCTGAGTATGGGTAACTGGCTTCCAATTTCTACAGTATTACCTTGAATCATGCATAAGGTCATGAGAAAAAAGAAAATGATCACCAATTCAAGAAGCTCCTGATTGCCAAACAAATTCTCCTTCTTAATATCATAGGAAATGTGAAGAGATTATGACTACTAATGCATGGTTTAAGAGGTTAATTTATGCGAAGTTGGTATGGCAACTAAGTTGGCGGGGTTGCTTACGTACTGACATTCCATCGAAACGAGCAGTCGATTAGTACACAATGCATAGAAGAAAGGAAATTGATACGACTGTGTTAACTGTTTGAAAGTTTTTTTACAATTATTTGCAAAGAGGGTATTTCAACTAAGGAAATCGACGTACTTTATCTTCCAAATGGTGAGGGTTGATCAAAATTTGTAACAACTGCTCAACGCTTGAATGGTTTTACCACATTTTCAATGGCTTCCCTACGGTTTGTTTACTTTTGCGTTTCCTTTTCAAATCGTGTCGTATTTCCACAGCCGGCCGGTCATAAATCTGGTAAGGTAAGGAAATCGGGCAAGAGTAGAAGTCGAAGCAGAGGAGCCAGTAGCAGCCCTTCGAGAAAAGGTGGAAAGAAAGGTGGCAAAAAGTCTCGATCGCCGTCCCCTTTGAAAACCAAGCGTGATGTGGATCTGTTGAGTCCTGATGCAATGTTTAATGGTTACTATATTGCACACAATGCCCCGCAGTTCCTGGGATTTGGAAATTGGAAAAGCGGAAGTGCAAATAACTTATTCAGGAGGTGACTGTGCAGACACGAAAGACAAGTTTACTTTGTATAAACCACGGGACATTGACGGATTGGATTTTTCCTGTTTTTGCTAATGACCAAAAACAGCTTTTATTTCTGTTTCCATAACTACGAATATGGCTTTCATATTCATTTCTTAACCATATATATGATTTTTATACATTCAAAGTCATTAGTTGATCACTTCACGGGTTTATTATGAACCTACGTAATGACCAGCTCCAATTGGCTCGTTAGCTCAGTTGATAGAGCACTGCACCGGTATCACAAGGGGTCATGGGTTCAAATCCCGTATAGGAGTACTTATTAGATTAGGGACACTTATTGACTAAAAAGAGTCGAGGGGGCGCTTAATAGCGAGGGAAGCTTATTGGAACGAGGGCGCCAAATTAAATCTTTACGGTATTTGCTCCCGATGGCCGAAATTTCGTCTTCCATGTCCGATTAGGGATATGTGTATTGGAGTGAGCTTTGCGAGAAAAAAAAATGAGAATTTTCCTGGGAAGAAGGAAAGGTTACACTGTCTACTTTTTTTTCTCCCTAATTAAAAATTAAACCGTTTCTTATGCAATTTTGACTTGCATTTGGAAAACAATACTAAGAACTGGGTTGAAGATTTCACTTTTCCTTTTATTAGCATAGGGCTTTCGCAGCTTCGTCGGGTTGATTAGGTTTTTGGTCATCTCCTTCCCTGAATGTTACTTCTACGATTGGTTTTTTTTATTCGAATAACAAACATGTTTTATTAACATGAGGAACAAATTTCTGTTTACTTTACAGATAGATGGCAAAAGCAGAATAGGCAGCGCCAGTGTGTTTTGGCGCAAAGAACGGAAAGTTTGGAAGTTTCAATGTTAAAACTGCTCAAAAGCTGGCCGCTGTGAAGTTGGTTCATCTCTACGGGTACGTGTCCTGTGACACACGATATGTCTCTTATTGGTCTTACTGGGGCTGTGGCTTGTACGGCTGGGGACGGGGCAAGATTAATGTTGTTATAACGACCTCAACAAATCAAGTTCTTTTGCCACCACGCGAGTTCATCGTATTTGATCGTTCTAAATGGTCCAATGTTCCTGGATATGATTCACTCTCCTCAGAGTTGGTGCTGTCGTTTTTCAGCCCCACCCTCGTCGAACTCAACCAAGGGGGATAAATCATCTGTAACAGAATTACAGAAAATTGGGTGTTCCCTGTACTCCATTCATCCACTGTCCCCTCCCCTCTTCCCTCCTTAAGGAGGCTGGCAGGTTACGATTTCTAATAGAGTCTATTGTTCTTAGAAATAATTCGAAACCTTCCCCATCTCTCCCCCCCCCCCTCGCCCCCTTGGGGCGATGAATAATGACGGGTCCTTAAGGAAAATAAGTTCATTAGTTAACAACTATAAATGCAAGTGTGAGTAGGACTGGTCAGGCATCTAACTCATTAGTTCTGCTCTCAATTACATGTAGTTTCCAGTTGTCAAGTGCTCCGGAAAATTGTAATCTGTCAGAATGCTTTCACACGAGGGGTGCACCTTAAAAAGATGATAATAGAAATAAAAAAGTAAAAACCACGTTTTTAGGGCAAATACATGTTTGGTCAGCTTTATGTTGTGTAACACAAGCATTTTTCACGAGGAAAATAAAAGAGGAACTGCTTCCCGATCGAGTCAAGTTTCTTTCTTTCCAAGCCTAGGGATTCATCTTCTCCTCGAGCCTCTAAATGCGTGTAAAATGTAACAAATTGACGGAAAAGATTGAAAAGGAAGGACAATTACATATATTATCAAGAAAGGACATTTCTGTCGATTGTAAAAGCAGTTACGGTTTGAAATCAAAAAAGGCGTTTAAAACGAATTCCAAACGGATCACTAATTCGAAACTATTTTCAAACCTGAAGATGCATAAGCAGTTGCATGCCCATATTTTTTCAACTCTTAGCCGGGTATAGGCAACTGGCTTCTAATTTCTACAGTGTTACCCTTGAATCATACATAAGGTCACAACAATAAAGGAAATGATCACCAATTTAAGAAGCTCCTGGTTGCCAAACAAATTCTCGGTTTGTTTACTTTTGCGTTTTCTTCTTTACAAATCGTGCCAATTGTTAAATAATCGTATCTCATCTCATTTAACTAATAGGCAGCTTGCTTCCAGCTATATATAAAGTCAAATGAGCTGAGCAGCTGGTCCATACCGGTGCAGAAACATGTGATGCAAAAACAGGTGACACCTAACGTTACATTGTACACGTTTATCGATTACGAAAGGGATGGCTTATCAGCTAAAGGGAGAACAAAAGTTGAATGATATTTTTATGTTTCTCGTGAGTTCAACTTCATTTCTAAGATACCTCTATTTTGAAACAAGCTGAGATGAACTTAAGCTCTGCACGGTTTTAGTTCATCTGTTTTGCCCTCTACATTGTCCTTTCCGAGATCTGTGTGTGAGTAACGCCAACCGAACGAATCCACCAGAAGCAAAACGCTCTAAACTCGCTCCGGACGCTCTGATCACCCTCAAAACTCCACGTGCATCACGGGCTACGTTGTTACTTCACGCTTGTTCCTCATTCCAGGGTCATGTGTAATGAAATGGAATTAAAGAATGCCAATTTCACCCTTAACCCTTTAAGACCCAGATTTTTTTTACACCATATTTTTTCCCCCAAACGACGACAACATTTTGAGTCACAGATCATCAGGATTTTAATTAAATGCTATAAAACCATATATGTATGTATTCCTTATAAAATTATCTTTCCAAAAAGCTGTGTTTTTATGTAATTAATAACAATTTGATCCTTTCATGGTAAGCACAGTACTTGCTCACTGTTTGCGATGAACTCTAAAAGATGAAAGCACTGTCATATTTCATCATGGAAAAGTTCCCTGCCTGGTTTAGTTTTATGTTAACCAGATTCTGCAATTTCTAAGGAACAGAATGCAAAAAACCCCTTGTGAATATCATAAAAAGAACAGAAATTATGCAATTTTTTGTAATTTCGATCGGGCTCCAAAATGTCAAGCCTTTCAACAACAAACCTGATCTGAAATCTAATAACAGGCAAAGGAGTTTAGAAAAAACCCTTCCATTTGCTCAATAGGTATATCAAAAGCACAAAACAGTTCAGTGTTCTGAATACAATAAAATAAAAATTCTGAATACAATAAAATTCCCTGAAATTCACAAGCCAGTTGCAATCAGTTGTTGCTAAAAGTTGTGGAGACTAAACTCTCGATTTCAAATGTTCAGAAGAAGACAATGTTGTTTGTGTAAATGCAAAGTACATGTCCAGCAGTCTTTACTACTGCCAGTAAATAGGTGATGTATGCCATTTTTCCCAGCAATTTCTGTCCTTTGTGATGCATAACGGAGTGCGATTACAAGTAACACAGACAATTTGTGACTTGTATCGAAAGTTCTTTCCCAGATCCTGCACAATGGCTTTCTTTGCACAAACAGCACAGTCTCTTCTTGTGTCAGTCACCTCCAGGACATGTGGTCTGTCATTTAGCCTTTTCTCATCTGCCTCAGATAGAGGGAGGGAGGGGGGTCGACCAGATTTTCGACGAAATGACCTTTGTCCAATCAGCTGGCGAGCAACTTCCATTCGGAAGTCAATAAACTCCTGGGAGGACTGGGGATTTGCTTTCCTCATTATAATAAAAGAATCAAGAAGGCAAACCTCCAGGCCATACCCTAAGAGCTTCTTCCATGCCTTTCTTGACTTTCTGACAACAGAAAAGGTCTTGATAAGCTGATCTGATAGGTCCACCCCACCCATGTACTTTTGGTAGTCCACTTGGGCAGGGGGACATGGAACATTGACTTGCTCACGCCCATTCTTCCGTGGTATAGTTGGAAGGGTGCCATCAGGATTTTTAGGTGGGTGAATTGTTGAAAGAAGGTAAACCCCACGCCTGTCAAACCAGCTCATAGCAACAAGTTGATCATGGATTCTAAACTGGTAATGGCCCCTGGGCAGGCGCTTTTCGTCAGCTTTTGCAATAAGAATATCTTTAGGAAATCCTTTCCTTCCAGCTCTGACTGTGCCACAGCAATAAATGCCAGAGTTCATCCGTTCAATGAACAAATGAGGGTCACAGTAGAAATTGTCCATATACAAATGGTGGTTGTTCCCTTCAATTGGTGCAGTGAGATCTCTGACAACACGCCGAGCCAATTTTTTTTCTGTGTTGCCCCCCTCTTTACCAAGATACACTTGAAATTTGTACACATAGCCAGTAAGGGACTCTGATAACACCCAGAGTTTTATCCCCCATTGGGTTGGTTTGTTCTTGATGTACTGTTTGAACGACAGTCTGCCTTTGTGAGGGACCATGGTTTCATCAATTGCAATATCCCTTGAAAGCTTATACTCCCTGCTGATGGTGCGGGAAATAATGTTCAGAAATTCTCTGACTCTGTAAAGTTTATCATATCCAGGATCACCAACTGGGGGTGCAACAGAATTATCAGCCAGGTGGAAATAACGCCAGATTTGTAAAATCTGGTGCGTGACATTACATTGCTGATACCCTCTTGGTGAATAAGATAATCTTCTTTCCAGTACATTCGAAAACGTGGAAGCTTGATAATGCCCATCAAAATTATTATGCCTATGAAAGCCTCTATTTCTTCCCTTGTAACTGGGTGCCATGCCTGTTTGTTTGTTTGGGTCAGTTCTAACCATAAAATTATAATAACTGTTGGTTTCCCGGACAATCATTTGCCAGATGTCATCAGTGAAAAGAAGATCAAAATGAAACTTAGCTGGATTGTTCTCTGGATTCACAAATCGTCTAGAAGGACCTGGTGCTGGCTCAGTGAATGGTTGGGGTGCTGTGTGAATTCCTGCATCTCTAGACCACTGCAATTCTGGATCAGCATTGCGTGGTTGTCTTCTGTTTTGGCGACCACGGCGAGATCCTCGAGGAACCCCCCTGAAGCGCAGTCTTTGCCCTCGTCTTACACGCGCACCTCTTCCTCGACCACGAGTACTTGTAGGACTCACACTACGATCACGTCCGCCATTATCACTGACTTCTTCATTGCTAACATCTGCATGTTTATAAAAAGAAATTCACATAAGAAGACAAAGAAAAACGAAGTGAAATTATTCGTAAATGACAAATATTTTTCTCCAAATGTAAAGAAAGAGCACAAATCTACCAGAACCATCGCTATTTTCGATGAATTCACTCTCACTTTCGCTTGAATCGCCATTGTTTTCGCTTTCTGACACATCTGGTAAGTCTTCCTCGCTTTCATCATCGAAATCACTGACTTCTTCATCATTTAAAACTCTCTCCAGAACCTCTTCCAAAGTAAAATACCGCGCCGCCATCTTTAAATCGCCAGCATTATTCACACAAGAAAATATCGAAGAAAAAAACCGTGTCTTGCGAACAGGAATTCGCTAGGAACTGACTCGATATCCCGAGTCGGGAGTTACTACATCATGGGCGACGAGCGGGGATAGAAAAAATGACCCAAATACGAGTGGTCAGCGGTGAAACAACTTTCATACTTCATATATAGACAGATCATTTGTAGTATCAGGAAACAATCGTGTTGTAAAGCCGAAGTGTAAACAGTTTACTTCGCTAAATAAAATGTTAAGCAATTCAAAAGTGTTGATTGTACATATATCTTTTACTGCTTTAATAAACAATGAAGGCATCGGTGGCATCCGAAAGGTACCAAGAAGAATTAAATGTACGTTTTGTAGTTGCAGAAAACAATCATGTTGTAAAGCCGAACTGTTACCAAGTTACACTTCGCTACTTAAAAAGTTAAGCAATTTTCCTCAAGCTTTAATTGGAACAATACTTTTAATGCTCTATTAACCAACGGAGGCATCAAAGCGCCAAAGCCACTGTTCGCTGTTTTTAAACCAAATAGACCTTTTAGGTAGAGATAAATGAATAAAAAAAAATAACAACAGCAATAACAACAAACACAAAGAAACTAAAATGAAATATAAATAGGTAGTTCAGACGCAGCTTCTCGCAAATCGCGTAAGACTGCCTTTGAAGAAATTTACCATAAACTCTGAAAGACGGCAATTCTTCTCAATTAAATTATCCCTGAATTAGGAGAGTCAGAAAAGGAAACCGGGATCTGTGCACTTTAAAACACTGAGAGATTATATACCTATTTGAGAAAATCTGTTGTGGTTTTTCTCTTTTGAATGGCTTTCTGTAAGTACATAACACGTGGAGTTCAATGCCTGAAATGAAACTAACAGATCATCCATCTCTGCTCTGTTTCCCTCGAAATATCCAAAACAATAATTGCCTTCAACAGAAAAGCCATTGAGATGTTCTTTCAAAAAGTCGATCTCTAAATCTCTTAACATTGTTGGCTTTTGGTCTTCATCCATGACAAAATCTTCCAGGAAAAGCAAACTACAGTGCGAAAACCAAGTTCCTGCCAAATTTGATTGACATTTTTGACAATCGGAAATCATGATACTTTTTTTTCGTCACGCAGCTAGCTACAAACCATATATATAATTATTCTTGGTGCCTTTCCAAATGCCACTGACTCCCTCTCCGAAGCCTCCATTGTTTATTAAAGCAGTAAAAGATATGAGTTCAATCAACACTTTTGAAAAATTGCTTAAACTGTGAAGTAAACTGTTAACATTTCGGCTTTACAACACGATTGTCTCTGGAACAACAAATTATATGTCTCTATACGAAGTATAAAAGCTGTTTCACCGCTGACCGCTCATATTTGGGTCGTTTTTTCTATCCCCGCTCGTCGCCCGTGATTTAGTAACTCTCGATAAGAGGCATAACATTTCAACGTATCCAATAATAAGCTTTTTACTTCAATCCCAGAATGCCAGTCGAAGTAAGCCCACATTTTGAAGACCACGTGTTGAATCGTACAAATTTGTACGATTGGGTCTTAAAGGGTTAAGCTTTGCTGAGAGTCTTTGGATGAGACTTTATTCGGATATCGCGGTTCCCAAACCGTTAATGCTTTCAAATTACGGTTTAAATTACTATCACTCGGGGTAAATGACCGCTGATTGATCTGTATGACATTATATGGAACGCCAGGACTGTCTAAGTCAATTTGCTTTATTATATGCAGTGCTTTTCTTATTAGATGCGGTACTCCTCTCGTTATATGTGCTATTTATGATGTTATAAGCTGTGCTTTTGTCGTTATATGCAGTACGTTTGTCGTTATATGCTATGGTTTTGCTACCATATGTGGTGCTTGTGTCATTATATGTAGTGATTTTTCCATTATAACTACATTTTGTCATTCTATAAGCACTGTTTTGTCATTGTATAGGGTAGTTTACGCATTATATGGTGTACAAACGATATTACCTGGTGTACATTTCGCTTTACTTGCTGTCCTTTCTTCGTTATATCGAACCGCTGTTATTATCTACCCACAATGCAAAGTACGCGTGTCGGATCCAAGCTCCTCGCAGCCTGACGCCGCCATTTTGGTTTGTTTTCGCGGGAAAGTTGAAAGCTAACTGGAGGGCAAAATGGAGTCGATGGCCTACATCTTCAAACGACATAAGTTAAGTCATTTAACTGAAGTCTTCCAAAGGGAAAAAATCACACCAGATATAGTTTAGTGGCATAAGATGAATACGAATGGACAGAAAATGACTTGGTTGTTATTATTGAAGGCTTTTGTGGCAAATTTACCCAAGCAATGTTGTTAAACAGGACGTTTTATTCTTAGCCTCGTTTCCATGTGAGCGAATTTCTGACATGCGTTGTTTTTGTCACCAGAAGCTAAGAAGCGGAGGAGGGGGGGAGAGATGGGGAAGGTTTCGAATTATTTCTAAGAACAATAGACTCTATTAGAAATCGTAACCTGCCAGGCTCCTAAAGGAGGGAAGAGGGGAGGGGACAGTGGATGAATGGAGTACAGAGAACACCCAATTTTCTGTAATTCTGTTACAGATGATTTATCCCCCCTTCGTTTCCCCTGGAAAGTATGTGATCCCATCTACAATCAAATCCCTCCACCCCTCCCCTCCTCCCTCCCCCCTCCCTTTCCCCTAATAATAAATCTTAATAAAACATGTTTGTTATTCTAATAAAAAGACAATCGTAGTAATACCATTCAGGGAAGAAGATTACCAAAAATCTAATCAACCCAACGAAGCTGTGAAAGCCCTATGCTAATAAAGGGAAAAGTGAAATATTCAACCCAGTTCCTAGTATTGTTTTCCAAATGCAATTGCAAGTCAAAATTGCATAAGAAAACGGTTTATTTTTTAATTAGGGAGAGTTGAAAAGCGGACAGTGTAACTTTTCCTTCGTCCCAGGAAAATTCTCATATTTTTTTGGCAAAGCCCACTCCAATACACACATCCCTAATCGGACATGGAAGACGAAATTTCGGCCATAGAGAGCAAATACCATAAAGATTCAATCTGGCACCCTCGTCCCAATAAGTGCCCCTCGCTATTAAGCGCCCCCTCGGCCTCGAATCTTTTTTGTCAATAAGTGTCCCTCCATATACGGGATTTGAACCCATGACCCCCTGGTGCAGTGCTCTATCAACTGAGCTAATGAGCCAATTGGAAGCTGGTCATTACGTTGGTTCATAATAAACCCGTGAAGTGATCAACTAATGACTGTGAATGTATAAAAATCATATATATGGTTAAGAAATGAATGTCAAAGCCATATTCGTAGTTACGGAAACAGAAATAAAAGCTGTTTTTGGTCATTAGCAAAAACAGGAAAAATCCAATCCGTCAATGTCCCGTGGTTCATACAAAGTAAACTTGTCTTTCGTGTCTGTAAAGTCACCTCCTAAATAAGTTATTTGCACTTCCGCTTTTCCAATTTCCAAATCCCAGGAACTGCGGGGCATTGTGTGCAATATAGTAACCATTAACCATTGCATCAGGACTCAACAGATCCACATCACGCTTGGTTTTCAAAGGGGACGGCGATCAAGACTTTTTGCCACCTTTCTTTCCACCTTTTCTCGAAGGGCTGCTACTGGCTCCTCTGCTTCGACTTCTACTCTTGCCCGATTTCCTTACCTTACCAGATTTATGACCGGCCGGCTGTGGAAATACGACACGATTTGAAAAGGAAACGCAAAAGTAAACAAACCGTAGGGAAGCCATTGAAAATGTGGTAAAACCATTCAAGCGTTGAGCAGTTGTTACAAATTTTGATCAACCCTCACCATTTGGAAGGTAAAGTACGTCGATTTCCTTAGTTAAAATACCTTCTTTGCAACTAATTGTAAAAAACTTTCAAACAGTTAACATAGTCGTATCAACTTCCTTTCTTCTATGCATTGTGTACTAATCGACTGCTCGTTTCGATGGAATGTCAGTACGTAAGCAACCCCCGCCAACTAACTTAGTTGCCATACCAACTTCGCATAAATTAACCTCTTAAACCATGCATTAGTAGTCATAATCTCTTCACATTTCCTGTGGTATTAGGAAGGAGAATTTGTTTGGCAATCAGGAGCTTCTTAAATTGGTGATCATTTTCGTTATTCTCATGACCTTATGCATGATTCAAGGGTAACACTGTAGAAATTGGAAGCCAGTTACCCATACTCAGCTGAGGGTTCAAAAAATATAGGCGCGCAACGGCCTATGCGCTTGCAGATTTGAAAATAATTTCGAATTCGTGATCCGTTTTAACTTCTCTTTTAAGCGCCTTTTTTGATTTCAAATTTAACTGATTTTACGATTTTGTTACACTTTACACGCATTTAGATTGAAGAGGAGAAGATGAATCCCCAACGTGAATCCCTTAGCCTGGAAAGAAAGAAACTTCACTCGATCGGAAAGCAGTTACTCTTTTATTTTGCTTGTCAAAAATGCTTTGTTACATAACATAAAGCTGACACTGCATGTATCTGCCCTTGAAACGTGGTTTCTACTTTTAAGGTACACCCCTCGTTTAAAAGCAATCTGACAAATTACAATTTTCCGGAGCACACGATAACAGGAAACTACATTTGATCAAGAGCACAACTAGGGGGTTAAATGCATTACAGTTGTAGTTATAGTTTTAAACCTATGAAATTGTTTTCCTTGGAGACCAGTCATTATTCATCGCCCTGGGGGAGGGGAGGGGAGGTTTCGGATTATTTCTACGAACAATAGACCCTATTAGAAATCGTAACCTGCGTAGCCAGGCTCCTAAAGGAGGAAAGAGGGGAGGCCGTAGGGGACAGTGGATGAATGGAAAAAAGGGAACACCCAATTTTTTACAATCGTCCCTTTATACTCTGTTACCGAGGAATTATTCCCCTCCCCCTTCATTTCCCCTTGAAACTATGTGATCCCGACAACAATCAAATCCCTTAGCCCCCCCCCCCTCCTCCCCTCCCCTTCCCATCGGCGGTAAATAAGGACTGGTCCCAAAAGCAGGACAGTGATAAACTTGATATCAAAGTAAGCACCTTTCTAGTTTATGATTCCATCACTTAAAAAGCCATGAAAAGTTTTGTAACGACTATTTGCTGCTCAGTGAAAGCTCAGACGAAAATTGCATATACATCAACGCAAGCGGTGCCTCCATTGTCTCCCTCGCCAGTCTTCATTAGATCCTCGCCATACCACACTCGTAACTCTTGGTGGTAGCCGACTTGGGAGGGGCTGAAAAACGGCAGCACTAACTCTGTGGAAAGTGAGTCATATCCAGGAATCTTGGACCATTTAACACCATCATTTACGATCAACTCGCTTGGTGGCAAAAGAACTTGATTGTCTGAGTTTGTTATGACAACATTAATCTTGCCCAGTCCCTCGCGGTACAAGCCACAGCCCCAGTAAGACCAATAAGAGACATGTCGTGTGTCACAGGAAACGTATCCGTAGAGATGAACCAACCTCACAGCAGCCAGCTTTTTATAACCACTTTTAACATAGAACCTGCCAAACTGACCGTCCTTTGCGCCAAAGCACACTGGTGAGGTATTCTGCTTTTCCCATTGATCTGTAGAGTAAACAAAAACGAAACTAATTAACAAATAGAGAAGTCTTGACTGTGCTCCGTTCTGTTGTAGACCACGCAAGAATCGGCTATAGAGCACGAAAGAAGTGAAGGGAAAAAGACGAGACGTAGTCAGGAGCCCAACCGTAATCGAGTGTTTCTACCCACTTCTTGAGTGCTCTGGCCGCTTCCTGAGTACTTTACAACAGAGCAGAGCACAGTCAAGGTTTCTCTACTTGTTTTATATAGAAAATCCGTCAAAATCCCAGTTAGAATGGTTCAAATAATCTGATTTGCTGAACAAGACTACAGCTGCCAAAGACGTCAAACCACCAAAGTTCAAAAACCATCAAATTTCACATTCTGCAATAGTTTACAAACTGAAATAATCCGGCAGGTCGAATTTAACACTTTTGCCTGAAGTTTTGTAGTCTCTAAAAAAGAATCTGAAAGTGAAATGTTCAGTCAAATCCAGCCGAATCGTGGCTCATAAAAACACGCAAGTTTTTTCACATGAGAACAAGAAAAACTGTTAAAGGCAAGTGTGTTATGAATCAACGACAGCCGAAATTTACCGGAACATGAAGATTGCTCGGGATGACAAAGCCGTTAAACTCGGCTGCAGTGACTGATGTGGCCTTCCAATCAACGCATCGGAAAGGATGTCAGAGCGAGCTCTTAGTTGTTCACTCGAAGGGTGGCCGATGTAATTTCTGAGGCGTGCTTTACTGCGATGACTGGAGATCGCCATGATGAGTCAGCCGCGATGGACCTCAGCATGATTTTAACAATTATGCCAGTTCGGCTATATTTTAAAACACTCCTGTTTTGTTCCGTTTTGTTTTTGAACACGAAATTTTATATACTATGCGAGTGTTAGCTGTGTTTGATTTTTATTACCGCACGTAAGCTTGCAATTTAACTAAGCGTGAAACCTTTGAGACTCGGACTGTCCATTTCGTTTCTACTTTTAGGATTTTTGTCCTTGCTCACGTTATAAAGAACGTAAATTACGGCGCCTGGCATGTTTACAAACCTTTGTTTGGTTCTTCTGTTCCTACTTGCCAGCTCACTTGATCCGAAATTTCACTTTCAATTATCGCAAAAGCAAAGAGAGAGGTCCAGGAAAAGGTCGGACATTTTGCAGATGGCGTGACAAATTTAGCTCAGCTCTATGCTCTATACTCTCATGAGCACGCTCTTTCAACGAATGACAGCACGCGTTATATCCGAACTTTATGATAAATCGGAATATATGTAGCCTGTTTATTAGGGACCGCTCCCTATTCATCGCCTGGGAGTAGGGGAGGGGATGGTGCAGGATTTTAAATGTGTCACGAAATTTATCTGATCTCCCTTAAGGTTTTGTGATATTCATACGATCCTCCCTCCCCCCTCCCACCCCCTCATAGGCAGTTAATTTTCTATTGTCTCCCTTTTATACTCTGTTAGCAATGACTGATACCCCTTATGTCCCCCCCCCGAAAATCATGTGATCCTCCCTAAAATCCTCCATCACACCCCCCTTCCTAATAGACACCCTTAAATTTGGTGACGTCATCGTGGTGGCCTTTTTAAAACGAATTCTTCGTTCTATCCTTCGATGTCTGTAATGGCCAGAGAGATTAGACTGTATCGTAAATCAAGGGAAAATTTTAAAGTTGGAGTAATCATAAAGATAATGTGAACTTTGTCGCAAATTTATGTGGTACACATAATTTATGTGCGGACGACAGCGTGTTTTCGCGGGAAATTAAAGACCCCCCCCCCATGTCTCAGTTCTAAAAATCAAAAGATATGAGACAGGGTTGACTCAAGGGTACAATTGGTATGGAGGCTTCCAGGCAATGGGCTCTTGCGTGGTAAAATCTTTTGCCGTCATCGCTCTTGAAGCGAAAATTTGTCGCTTCAGCATAAGTGGGAGGTTGTCATGAATTTAATTCAGTTCCTCGCTCTTGAAGTGAAATTTTGTCGCTTCTGTATCAACGGAAGGTTGTCATGGATTTAATTTAGTTCCTGGCTCTTGAAGTGAAATTTTGTCGCTTCAGCATCAGCGGAAGGATGTCATGAAATTTCGTTCCTTTTAACTCATTCATTCTTGCCTTCAACATCGCGGTTTTTAAGTCTTGGAAGATATTTCTGCGACCTCTTCCACAAAATCAGCCGAAATGACGACAGGTTTCCTCCCAATACATGCAATTAACATTAATACATGCCCTGAGTCCGCGATTTCCCCAACACTTGGAAATTCTTCTCCTCCCAAGGCAAGGGCTGATAAGTCGACGACTCGGAGAAACCTGGCGAGATGGTGCGCTACTTACTGATTGCCTGACAGGGATTATTTTACCTACTTCGATTGGACTCATCCAAACTTTGCAACGATAAGATTTTCCACGCTTTGACGGTTGTTTTGTACTTAAGCGAGATGACAATTGCGCCACCTCAGAAACACCGATCGATTGATATAAATATACCATTTAGAATTAAAATTCGTCTCATTTTAAAACTTTCGCCCCGATAAACAGAAAATGAGTTCACAAACCTGCAGCACTCCTCTTTACAGTCAACAAGGTAAGATTTAAAACGAACAGGAAAATGAAAATGGATTTCATCTTCAAATTAGTACGCGACTTGGGTGGCCTTTTCGATCCTCGGTCTGCACTGTAACTCTGCTTGAAAGAGTCCTTATTTCAAGCCGCACGAAAATATAGTTTAATCCATTGACGCAACTAACCTCTCACAATGATTGACATAAAATTACACTCCTTGCATATGGAGACAAAACGATTAAGTTTCCAAAAAATGTCGAAGGGCATCCCATAATACCGCCCAAGAGCAAGGGTCGAGAACTACTGAAGTTTTCTTTGTAAAGTATCTTATCCAAGCCTTTATAGCGAAGCAGTGATTAAACGATCAAGAGACTATCAGCTCATGCTCTCCTGAAAGCGATACTGTCCCAGAGGACAAGATCCTTACCGAGGGGCTCACCGGCTTCCATACTAACCTAGGTCTGATCAGAATAAAATATTAGTTAGCTGGCACAATTTGATTTTGGTATTGTCGTGACAGAACAGATAACCGCTCTTTGTGTCACAAACCAATAAATCTGTAGATCACCGACAGAACATGCCGGATACAACAACTGTTACTTGATAGTCATGTCACGCACTATAACCAGGCTATCCTCAAATGTCATGACACACTACGGCTTAGCTGAGCCGTCCTTGTCGCTGAATCATTCTGCAATTATGAAAATTGCCGTTCATGCCATGAATGCGAAGTTATTTCCAAAGAGAAAATTGTGCGAAAGAGTTCTAAATTTACGTAGCACTCCTAACGCGCAAGCCGCTCGTATCCTCGCGCCTGTTTACATTTTGATTGTGAACGTTCGAAGCCAAACACCTCTCTTTCACTTGCTAATTGAGTCCACTCGCTTTACTTTGACAAGCCTATGGATCATTTTACGCTCCCCTGGTGAGAATGTTTTTCTTGAGCAAAGCTCGTCATGCGGCTGAGTCACGAACTTATTGTTTTTAGGTCTCTGCACATCAAGCAGTTTACTAGAAAAGTCAAGAATGCAAAATGGCGAAAAGCGATCGCGTAAATCCGAGATAAGGTTACCGCCTAAAACAATACTTTCAAGGCATCCAAGAAACTCACTACCGCCTTAAAGCAAGGGTCTCGCTCACATGTCTGTCAGCTTATCTCTGGCGAGAATTATCTAAGTTGTCTTTCTAATGTACATTACCCAAGGCTTGATCGATTGAAGAAGACAGACTCTCGCTGTCGGTAGATAAGCCTTTGAGCTTATTCTCGATGGCAGAAACTTTGATCTCGATTTACTAATTGAACCTATTGCATTATTATATAGCTTGCCTAAGTATCAGTTACAAAGATTGCAATATGTACAAAACACGGCGGCTAGAGTTGTGTGTCAAATGAGTAAGTTTCAGCATATCACACCTGTTTTGCAGGAGCTTCACTGGCTACCGATCCAATACCGTATTATTTTCAAGATTCTGCTTTTAGTGTATAAATCACTGAATGGGGCATCGCCTAGCTATTTAGCTCAGTTACTACATTATCTTTCTTCTACTAGATCATCTAGGTCTGTTAATAATGAACTTTTAAAGCAACCTAGATCGTATACTAAGACCTACGGAGACAGAGCATTCGCTGTTCATGCGCCAAGAGAATGAACTTAATACCCTATGAAATTCGGAAGTTTAACACGATCTCGATTTTTAAAAGAACACTTAGGACGTTCCTGTTTAGTAAATATAATAATAACAGACCATTATTTTATAGATTTATATATATCGCTTTAGATTCAAATTTTTTTTAATCATTGTGAATTTTAGCCATGTTTAAGTATCATATAATAAGATATGGCTAGCTTTAGTTTTCTTTTTCTTTTTTAATCAGTATGAATTTTAGCTATGTTTAAGTATCATATAATAGGATATGGTTGTAAATTTGTAAATTTTTATTAATAATGTATGATTTTGCATGATTGTAAGGCTCCTTGAGCAGAGGATACGAGCGCTATATGAATAAAGTTTATTATTATTATTATTATTATTATTATTATTATTATTAACTCGCCATGCTCTCCACTTCGTACATGGGAGGTTGGCAGGTTTGCATCTTGTGTAATTTCAATATGGCCGCCATCTCGATGTTCCTTCATCGCTTCTTTCACTTTCTTTAACTCATTTGAAGTCTCTTGAAGCTTCCCTTTCAACTTGTCATTTTCAATTTTCAATATTTAGACAGTTTCCTTTCGCATCTCCATTCTTTCTTACTCGAAATTTATATATTTTTGTGTTCAGTTAAAGAGCTTTCGAAGTTGCGTCCAATCTGTAACTCTTAGAGTCCTTATTTCAAGCCGCACGAAAATATAAGTTTCCAAAAAATGTCGAGGGGGCATCTAAGAAACTGAAAACCTCCCAAGTAACCTTTCTAAAGTACCTTATCCAAGGCTTGATCGATTGAAGAAGACAGACTTTCGATGTCGGAAGATAAGCCTTTGAGCTTATTCTCGATGGCAGAAACCTTGATTTCGATCTGCTGATAGAGCTCGCCGTGCTCTCCACTTCGTACATGGAAGGTTGGCAGACTTGTATCTTATGTAATTTCAATATGGCCGCTATCTCGTTGTTCCTTCATCGCTTTTTGTACTTTCTTTAACTCATTTGAAATCTCTTCAAGCTTCTCTTTTAACTTGTCATTTTCAACTTTCAATGTTTGGACAGTTTTCTTTCCAGTTTTTACTCTTTCTTACTCGAAATTTAAAAATCTTTTGCTAAATTAAAGAGCTTTCGAAGTTGCGTCCGATCCATACGCCTACATGCACACCACTTGAGTCGAGGATTCGGAGAAACCTGGCGAGATGGTTCGCTATTTACTGATTGCCTGACAGAAATGATTTTAGCTACCTTGATTGGCCTAATTTAAATTTTGCCAAGCTAGATTTTCCACGCTTTGACGGTTGTTTTGTAGATACGCGGGATAGCACAGACCTTACTGTGTCAGAAACAACGATCGATTGATATAAACATACCACTTATAATCAAAATACGTCTCATTTTAAAACTTTCGCCCCGATCAAGACAAAATGAGTTGACAAACCTGCAGCACTCCTCTTTGGGGCCAACAAGCTAAGATTTAAAACAAACAGGAAAATGAAAATGGATTTCATCTTGAAATTAGTGGGCGACTTGGGTGGCCTTTTCGATCCTCGGTCTGCGCCGTAACTTTGCTTGAATGAGTCCTTGTTTTAAGCCGCACGAAAATATAATTTAATCCACTAACGCAACTAACCACTTACAATGATTGACAGAAAATTACAGTCCTTGCATATTGAGACAAAACGATTAAGTTTCCAAAAAATGTCGAAGGGCATCCAAGAAACTCAATACCGCCTAAAAGCAAGGCTGAAGAACTACTGAAGTTTTCTTTGTAAAGTATTTTATCCCAGGCTTTATAGCTAAGCCGCGAATAAACGATCAAGAGACTATCAGCTCATGCTCTCCTGAAAGCGATACTGTCCCAGAGGACAAGGTCCTTACCGAGGGGCTCACCGGCTTCCATGCTGACTTAGGTCTGATCAGAGAAAAATTTTAGTTAGCTGGCACAATTTGATTTTGGTATTGTCGTGACAGGACAGATAACTGCTCTTTGTGTCACAAACCAATAAATCTGTAAATCACCGACAGAACATGCCGGGTACAACAACTGTTACTTGATAGTCATGTCACGCACTATAACCAGGCTATCCTCAAATGTCATGACACACTACGGCTTAGCTGAGCCGTCCTTGTCGCTGAATCATTCTGCAATTATGAAAATTGCCGTTCATGCCATGAATGCGAAGTTGTTTCCAAAGAGAATATTGTGCGAAAGAGTCCTAAATTTACGTAGCACTCCTAACGCGTAAGCCGCGCGGATCCTCGCGCTTGTTTACATTTTGATTGTGAACGTTCGAAGCCAAACACCTCTCTTTCACTTGCTAATTGAGTCCACTCGCTTTACTTTGACAAGCCTATGGATCATTTTACGCTCCCCTGGTGAGAATGTTTTTCTTGAGCAAAGCTCGTCATGCGGCTGAGTCACGAACTAATTGTTTTTAGGTCTCTGCACATCAAGCAGTTTACTAGAAGAGTCAAGAATGGAAAATGGCGAAAAGCGATCGCGTAAATCCGAGATAAGGTTACCGCCTAAAACAATACTTTCAAGGCATCCAAAAAACTCACTACCGCCTTAAAGCAAGGGTCACGCTCACATGTCTGTCAGCTTATCTCTGGGGAGAATTACTGAAGTTGTCTTTCTAATGTACCTTACCCAAGGCTTGATTGATTGAAGAAGACAGACTCTCGCTGTCGGTAGATAAACCTTTGAGCTTATTCTCGATGGCAGAAACTTTGATTTCGATTTACTGATTGAACCTATTGCATTATTATATAGCTTGCCTAAGTATCAGTTACAAAGATTGCAATATGTACAAAACACGGCGGCTAGAGTTGTGTGTCAAATGAGTTAGTTTCAGCATATCACACCTGTTTTGCAGGAGCTTCACTGACTACCGATCCAATACCGTATTATTTTCAAGATTCTGCTTTTAGTGTATAAATCACTGAATGGGGCATCGCCTAGCTATTTAGCTCAGTTACTACATTATCTTTCTTCTACTAGATCATCTAGGTCTGTCAGTAATGAACTTTTAAAGCAACCTAGATCGTATACTAAGACCTACGGAGATAGCATTCGCTTTTCATACGCCAAGAGAATGGAACTTAATACCCTATGAGATTCGGAAGTTTAATACCATCTCGATTTTTAAAAGAGCACTTGAGACGTTCCTGTTTAGTAAATATATTAACAACAGACCATCATTTTATAGATCTATATATATTGCTTTAGATTCAATTTTCTTTTTTAATCATTGTGAATTTTAGCTATGTTTAAGTGTCATACAGTAGGATGTGGTTGCAAATTTGGAAATTTTTATTAATAATGTATGATTCTGTATGATTGTAAGGCGCCTTGAGCAGAGGATACGAGCGCTTTATAAATAAAGTTATTATTATTATTATTAACTCGCCGTGCTCTCCACTTCGTACATGGGAGGTTGGCAGATTTGTATTTTATGTAATTTCAACATGGCCGCCATCTTGTTGTTCCTTCACGCTTCTTGCACTTTCTTTAACTCATTTGAAATCTCTTCAAGCTTCTCTTTTAACTTGTCATTTTCAACTTTCAATGTTTGGACAGTTTCCTTTCGCATTTCCACTATTTCTTACTCGAAATTTATATATTTTTGTGTTCAATTAAAGAGCTTTCGAAGTTGCGTCCGATCCATACGGACACATGCGCACCACTCGAGTCGAAGATTCGGAGAAACCTGGCGAGAGGGTACGCTATTTACTGATTGCCAGGCAGAAATGATTTTGTCGACCTTGATTGGGCTAATTCAAATTTTGCCAAGCTACATTTTCCACGCTTTGGCGGTTGTTTTGTAGTTACGCGGGATAGCACAGACCTCACAGTGTCAGAAACAAGGATCGATTGATATAAACATACTATTTACAATCAAAATACGTCTCATTTTGAAAATTTTGTCCTGATAAGGACAAAATGAGTTGACAAACCTACAGCACTCCTCTCTGGGGCTAACAAGCTAAGATTTAAAACGGACAGGAAAATGAAGATGGATTTCATCTTAAAGTTAGTGGGCGACTTGGTTGGCCTCTTTGATCCGCGGTCTGCGCTGTAACTCTTCTGGAATGAGTCCTTATTTCAAGCCGCACGAAAATATAGTTTGATCAACTGACGCAACTAACCGCTCACAATAATCGACAGAAAATTACATTTCTTGCATATTGAGACAAATCGATTAAGTTTCCAAAACATGTCGAGGGGCATCCAAGAAACTGAAAACCACCCAAGTTACCTTTCTAAAGTACCTCATCCAAGGCTTGATCGATTGAAGAAGACAGACTTTCGATGTCGGAAGATAAACCTTTGAGCTTATTCTCGATGGCAGAAACCTTGATTTCGATTTGCTGATAGAGCTCGCCGTGCTCTCCACTTCGTACATGGGAGGTTGGCAGATTTGTATCCTATGTAATTTCAATATGGCCGCCATCTTGTTCCTTCACGCTTCTTGCACTTTCTTTAACTCATTTGAAATCTCTTCAAGCTTCTCTTTTAACTTGTCATTTTCAACTTTCAATGTTTGGACAGTTTTCTTTCCAGTTTTTATTCTTTCTTACTCGAAATTTATAAATCTTTTGCTAAATTAAAGAGCTTTCGAAGTTGCGTCAGATCTATACGCCCACATGCACACCACTCGAGTCGAGGATTCGGAGAAACCTGGCGAGATGGTTCGCTATTTACTGATTGCCTGACAGAAATGATTTTAGCTACCTTGATTGGCCTAATTCAAATTTTGCCAAGCTAGATTTTCCACGCTTTGACGGTTGTTTTGTAGATACGCGGGATAGCACAGACCTCACCGTGTCAGAAACAACGATCGATTGATATAAGCATACTACTTACAATGAAAATACGTCTCATTTTAAAACTTTCGCCCCGATGAAGACAAAATGAGTTGACAAACCTGCAGTACTCCTCTTTGGGGCCAACAAGCCAAGATTTAAAACGAACAGGAAAATGAAAATGGATTTCATCTTGAAATTAGTGGGCGACTTGGGTGGCCTTTTCGATCCTCGGTCTGCGCCGTAACTCTGCTTGAATGAGTCTTTATTTCAAGCCGCACGAAAATACAGTTTAATCCACTGACGCAACTAACCACTTACAATGATTGACAGAAAATTACAGTCCTTGCATATTGAGACAAAACGATTAAGTTTCCCAAAAATGTCGAAGGGCATCCAAGAAACTCAATACCGCCTAAAAGCAAGGCTGGAGAACTACTGAAGTTTTCTTACTAAAGTACCTTATCCCTCGGCCGACCGGAGTTAGCACATCATTATGATCACCACTTAACTTTCTTGAATGAAGATAATTATGACAAAGAACGGTTTATGACTTACTCACTAGTTTTTCGTAATTTTTTTCTCTCTCTTTTGTAAGAGACGGCGAAACCCATAGAGAGACGTAGCAAATGACGCTGGTGTGAGTCGCACGTGACCCGCGAGGGCGGGAATAGTGCATGTTTTATGTATGCCTACTCGTTCCATCGTTTACAAAATTTTTCCTCTCTTGCATAGTCATGGATTGTTTGTATCTTTAATCAACTTCTAGTCACACTGGTCTTGTCGATCTTGCGAGGATTTAGTTATTGAATTTCATCTATGATAAAGAAATCTACTGCTTTCACCTTTTAGAACTGTTTTGAAAATGTTTTTTTGCCGTTCAACCCAGACTTTTTAACTAGTGGTACGCGAAGCGTAGGAACGAATTTTGCGAGAACTCCGATGTGCAAATGCGTCTCACTCACTCACTCTCCTTGGCGTAGACATTGTGGTAATTAGTCATCTCCGAACTCGCCCGAGCCCGACGCCATATTGGATGGAAGGGAGAAGGAAATCGACCGAGGTAGCATCCCGTGGAGGCAGAGGTGAGACGCGTTGCAATGTCGGTGTGTGTTTGTTTGTATACTTCTTATTACCACATAAACTACTACAACATCTGTTCAAAATTCGAAATGGCTGACAATTCTATTTAATGTTATACTGCACGTGTGTACTTACTTCCCTCTTTTTACAGCAAATCTACGTTTCGGATCACATAACTAACAATTTTGTTCCTAAGGTGGAGATATCCTTAAACATGAACGTATAAAAATAAAACATACAGCACTGTTGCCAACAGTTGTCATTGTTGGAAACAAATGTCCGAGCTAATAAATCTTTAAAATGTAATTAAATGCTACGCCATTTCCAAAATAAAAACTTCCCACTTACAAAAATAGACTTTACACATTATTTACACAGAAATCTACAACACTTATTAATCATGACGAAATATTTCAGACGCTCCATAAGAAAATTCATCAAAATATTGTCATTTAGTTGTTTCAAGGTCGGGTCCACCATAAATAATTCTTTCTTTAATATTAACTTTTTGCAACGAGAAAGGGCATTTTTTCAATGGAGTGTCGAAGTAATCCGAGACTTCTTTGGTGTTACTCTACTTCTTTTTATGATTGGTCCAGAAAACTCACGCCTCTCTCTTAACCAATAAGATGTAAAACTGAAACCGCTGACGACTTGGTCGCCCACATTTTTCCCGCGCTGTGGGTATTTTTCTTGTTAGGCTCTCATTGGCTTTTAAAGGTATTTTCTACTCTTCTGATTGGCCGTTTAAAGAATTTATGATACATTTATTTAACTTTTATATCACATTTTAAAAGGCAAAATAAATTTCACATCCACCTCTCTCGTGCGAAAAGCAATTGTTTTCTTAGAAAAAATAAAATTTTACTGTAATGTTTTAAAGTGCCTACAGAGTTAATGATGAACCCCCTTTATGTATGCATCACAAAGTTGGAAATGATTTAAGTGGTGCAGGTGAATATAGTAGCAGTTCCCCATTGGAAACGCAATGTTGTTTTTGAAGGCGTATTTCTCCATGCAACCGAAGAGTACTCCTTGTGAATAAGTCTTTGTTGTTAGCTATTCTTCAAAACAAACTGAAGGTCTTCAGGAAGAGTTCTGATAATTGATGAAAGGTGACCTTTCAACTGTTGTTTGACATCAAGGCTCACAGGAGGGTACAGAGACGCTGAACCAGCCTGAAAGATTTATAAACCTGATTAGATTCCAGGAAAGAAACTCTCGATGCAGCACATCACACAGCATCACAAGGGGCCAAGTTTCTACAGAAAATGTGGTGCTGCGTCAGTGGGTGAGTATAACGGGGTAATTTAGTATTATCAACTGAGTTGATAACATAACTTGGCCATCGTAAAGAGTTTTAAGGACGACGTTTCGAGCGTTAGCCCTTCGTCAGGGCGAAAGTTTAACGTCATTCGCTCTGACGAAGAGCTAACACACGAAACGTCAGCTTTGAAACTCTTTACGGTGGCCCAATTACGTTATCAACTCAGTTAATAATACCGAATTACCTACAAACTACGGGAAGTCCTTCATTTTCGACGCAATCTGTCGCGCGAGTAAAAAAGAAAACCATCAAAAGCAAAGCCAAGGCACAACTTTAACATACCAGCTTCTCTTTTATCTGTAAGAACAGATCAACTGTCTCAACTTCCTGCTTGTCTTTTATCCAACCTACAACATCCTACGTAAAAACGAGGATGAAAAAATCATTAAAAAAAAAAACAACAGCAACAACAAAACAGCACAGTAGGGGACACTAGTGTCTGTAATAGGACGATAGTGTCTGAAATTGGACGATGCCGCCCAAAATTAGACAATAGCGTCCGAAATCGGATGGCAGCGTAAGACGATAGCATCTCAAATCAGACGATCGTATCCAAGATTAAGTGACACCGTCCGACATTGGACAATATTGGCGTCCGACATTGGACAATATTGGCGTCTGAGGTTGGATAATAGCGCAAAATCAAAGGTGTCCAAAATCAAGCGATAGCGTCTAAAATTGTAAAATAGCGTCCAAAGGATTATTGAATAAAACTCTACTTACAGCCTTTCCAAGGGCTTCTAGATGAAGAAGTTCCAGCTTCTGTCTTATCTCTTGTTGCCGATGTCTCAACCAACCTTCAAAGTTTGCAGATCTAAAAAATTTCCTTAAGATAACATGTAAAACAAAACATCAGCAAGCGACCAATTCATAAAGTCAAAAATTTCCTCTAACAAGCAATAGTTAGGCTCAGGCAGTTTCTGTCAATTGATGTTTATCGCGAAGTGATATATTCGCTGAAAAGCTCTTAAAACTGTCGCCGAATTATCACTCAGCAAAATGTACGAGAGAAATTTTTTGGCTCGCTGTTCCCTCCATAGAGCGTGCCTCGCTTGAGTGTTGTAAAACCAAAGTAATCATAACAGCTAGTCAAAACAAAGGAAGTAAGAAAGGAAACGATACGAACTCAAAGATGCTCTTGATTGAGAGGGGGCACAGTTCTTTACCAACCATTATTTTCTCGTCCTCAAAATAGAACATTATCGACATTCAGATCCTAAACGCGTGCAGGGCAAGTTCCTAATAATATCAGCCTTCTTTATCTTTTAGCTCTCCTCGAGTATATTAACCCTTTACACCCTAACATCAGTATGCATATTCTCCCTTCTAGTCTCTACACATTTTCTTGGGGTGCTGACGAGGAGTATTTGTTTGTTTAACAACCAAGAGCGTTTTTTTTGGTGATCATATCCTCATTAACGATAAATTAGTTACGAGTCTGAGGGTTAAATGCTATTTATGTAGCTCCATAGAAAAGCATTTGACGTTTGAACGGCTTATTACTGGTAAGACTCCCACTGAAAACATATTTCAGTAATTTCCCTTACATTATGTTAGTCAAAGACTTCACAAAGTGATCGAGTTTCTATTGTTACCTGTACAGTCCTACCCAGTTCCCCTTTAACCTGGATGTCAACTGTGGTCCAGAATGCTCCAAAGTTGTGAGAAATTCGTCTGCATCAAAAGGCTGCAATCTAGGAGGATGCTTTGGAAAAACAGAAAAAACCCTTTCAGTCCCAAGATCTCATTAGTAATTCTCCTGACTGTCCCTCATACAATCCTCATGATATCAGTTTGGAGAATTTAGTTTTGGATCAACTAACAATTCGCTAACTGATATTTTATCTATATTCTCCTCACTTTTCTGCTTGATATGTATTGTTAATGTAAGGAGAAATTTTGTCTTGGTCAATTATTGGAGTCAAAGTTTTAAGATGCTGACAGTAAAGATACAGTGGAGATACAGATGAAAAGAAAGCTACAATGATGATAGAGAGAGGTATGTCCAGAAATGCATGCAGTAACGAAAATGGTGAACATTCGCCAAATCGTCAAATCCGATAAGCTGATTTCGCTTTGAAGAATTGACTAAAATTCGCCAAAATCGCCAAATCCATGAACATTCGCTCGGTTTGACGAAATTTTGTCAAATCTGCCATTTTCGTTACCGCGTGCATTTCTAGACATAACCAGATAGTGGTAGTGATAATGTAAATAACCATGAAATTGACTGAGATATACATATAAAGACAATGGGAATGATGCTCAAAAGGACAAAAATCACTATTAAAAACGATCAATGAATTTTTAACAGAAATCCGTATTTCGAACTAAAGCAAATCCACCGCAAGCCATGTGCACTTTGCTATCAAAAGGGGATTGAAATATCACATTAATATCATTAAATCAAATAGCATCCATTTCTTACCTTCCAAGGAGAGATGCTTCTTTGCAGAGGCATAAGACTAGCAACATATCTTTCCTGCGCAAAACAACGAGAGTATCATCTTTAACCTTTTAACTCCCTTGATCTGATTGTTAATTCTCACCTCGGTTGCTGCACATTTCCTTGTTAATTAGTTACAAGAATTTGGTGCGAGATCAAGATAACAACTTCCACCTGATAAGTTGTAGTACTCTCAATACTTATTTGCTGGTTAATGTATGAATATTATAGGAAGAAGCTGCATATTAATGACTTGTGGGAGTTAAAGGGTTTACGATATGTAGATAAAACATAACAATTTACAGGTCTTATACACCATAAATCAGTGAGCAAATCAATGGCTTGTTTCGTTGAGATTCAAAAACCATTGTCGTTCATTTTTAAGAGAAAAATTCCTAATTACTTTAACTAACTCAGTCGCAATTGGACCGAACCGGACGGCTCTTTCGAATACGAGCTTGCACCTCAATGTCTCGGTCTGTTCCTTGTTCTTAATCTGATTTTTGGTACAGATGAAAAAATAAGCGTCGGACAGGATGCAGAACGGATAATGGGGGAGGGAAGGGGGCCTGGAGAGAACGATTAAGACACATCCTGAGGGGGGGAAGGGGTAGGTCGGAGTCCGCAATTTGTATTTGTCCTACATGAGGCGCGTTTTCCAAGGGCCATTTCAGACTATTTTATAATCTTACCAGTGGAATCATGAAGCTCTGTGTAAGTTCTAACATGTGTCTTCTTAAAATGGCATTCTGTGAACAAAAAACAAATGGAAGGAGACACACATTAGCCCAAGTTATCACAATCACAAAACCGTGTTTTCAAAATAAGTTATCTAATACTATCCTCTTCTAGGGACGGGGGGGGGGGGGGGGGGGGGGGGGGCGCTTACACTTGTTGAGGAGTTTAAAAATTTATTGTAATTATCAAAATTTTAAAGAAGTGACATCACGGTTTGTGTAGCAAGAAAGAGAGCCCATAACTTTCAACCTGTTCATTACCTGAACTTCCGGAGGTCTTTTTGGATGGTTACCCTGTTGATTACAAGTAACAAACGCAACAGAAAAAGTAAAATTTTTGTCTTGACATTCATACAACATTTCAGTAAACACATATGATCTTCAAGGCATATATTTCTGAGTTTTTCAGCAACGGCGCAGTTGTATGGATTAAAGTTTAATGTTACATCTAATGGTATTATAGCACATAAGACCACAATACACACCTTGCTTAGTCTTCTAAATATAAGTTTATCCTTTGATAGAAATTGCTTGTACTTTGTGTAAATTCCTGAAGCGAAATAAAAGGCCCTAAATATAAAAATTATGGCAGTATACCAATCTTTAGAGTTTCTTGTTAAAATCTTGTGAGCACGCCCTCATTACTACAGCACGACTGTTTCTTCGCCCGTGGTTATGTCTAGGACATTGAACAACGCAAGCCAGCAAGGGTTCTCCGATGCATCTAGCACTGAGAAACATGAGTGCCACTCCCCTCACAAAACTCTCCTCAACTGGTCTCAAGAGCAGAAAAAACATCTTGCGGCACTAAAAATGTGACTCTTTGCAGGGTAAAATTTGGCTGTCTTCTAATTCATGGCTTTGGAAAGTGAAGCAAACAAGCTTCAGCTTTCTGAATTTCTTGTCCAGTTGGTTAGAAAATATTAACTTAAAGCTTTCGGTCATTTCTTTCATTCCAAGTCCAAGGAAAAAAATTGAGAAATTCTCCCTAAAATTTGTCACGAACACAGGTGTTTAGAATTTGGAAAATCATCATCTTGCAGATTTTTCCGCGAAAGAACGCGGCATAAACAACCAACAAAGAAATGTATTGGGGTAGGAGAAAAGAGAGAAATAAGTTTTCAGAGGTACAGTTCCTGGGAGTGAGTGGGTGAAGCAGATTGGGCTAGAAATAAAAGAAAAGATAAAATAACCTGATTTTGAACCTTCCTCGTCAGAGATATCATTATTAAGTTCTCCTATACCACAATCACGCCATTACTTTACCTGGCTTTGACGACAACGTTCTTTTGGCATTTTGACCAACACCGGGAGATCTCCTTGATGATATAACTAGAAGAAATGAGAAGAATGACAGCCAGTCAGTCCTGAGACTAATACACCGAAACGCCGTGTTAAGGGGCATGAGCAAGATTGTCCAGTCGGGGAGGGGGTGGGGGGAAGGAATCTTACTCTGTAGCCTCTTAATGGTGTTATAGGAAAACCCGGGTAACTAAAAGCTATGAATGACGAAAAATGCTTGATGTCTATCAATACCTACTTGCCCTGATTTTACAAATAGATTCCATGCTATATTTTGTAATGACTGATCACAAATAACATCAATAAGTGACAACCAACTAAAGACAAACATGTCTGTCCATTGCATGAAACTTTCAAACGTGCTTGCTTTCAAAAATGTCGCGGCCCAAAAGATTCATTAAGATCACTGATCACTTCACATACACCTCTGCCAATGTCATCTATTACATAACTTGCACCTATTGCTAAAAGTAATACATTGGTGAAACAGGAAGACAACTAGGTGACTAGGTGATTAAGAGTAAACAGTTTAGCCCAAGAACACGATACAAAAATCCAACTCAGCATACAGCTGACTAACTATTAGGTTAATGCATCTCCCACGCGGCAGGTGAGTAGACTACTAAAAGTTTGCATAATGA
The DNA here is from genome assembly GCF_036669915.1 of Pocillopora verrucosa. Taxonomy (NCBI): domain Eukaryota; kingdom Metazoa; phylum Cnidaria; class Anthozoa; order Scleractinia; family Pocilloporidae; genus Pocillopora; species Pocillopora verrucosa. The sequence continues at coordinate 14,603,292 of NC_089322.1, read as the reverse complement.
CTGGGTATTCATAGCTTACAATGCAATTATCTGAGTTTCCAAAACTCAGAAGGACACTTACCAAGATTTGACATTTCTCCTATTCTGACCATGTGCGGCCAGTGTTGAAGAGTTTTGGCGAAGAAAGGATTTGTGACCCCAAGAATGACTCCTGGCCTAAAATCACAGTTACAATCCTCAGTTATTATTATAAATTATTATTATTATTATTATTATTATTATTATTATCACAAATGCTGCAATTTGATTGGCATTACCTCCCTCCTATTCCACCATTACGCCATAGAGATCTCTAGCTTAGAATCAAAATGTTAAAAAGAGTACAAAGAGTGCCCATGAGGGAAAAAAATCACAGGCACTAACTTAACTTACCTCATCCTTAAGGACAACTATTTATCAGAATTAAATACTAATGCAGAGAGATTAGAAAAACTTACGGAGCTTGGGTTCTTGTGGTATATTCCTTAAACTCTGTGTCATGAATAGTGAAGAACGGTCTGTAATCTGCACAGTAGTGTAACGGTGAGATCAAACTATAAAAAAACAAACAAACAACCATCTTGATCAGCCCTATACAATGAAAATTTTTGTAATCTCTTAATTCACTGCAAGTGACCCAAAATAATCAGTCAGACATCATTTTATGAAAAGGAAATGTTTGCTTCGTATCAGGTCATTACACTGTAGCTGTAGTTTTGAAAACTTATGCCACTGTCTCTAGGCCACTGTCTGAAGAAACAGGTCCAGTGATAAAGGAAACAAGCTAGAGATTAACAGAGCATGTTTACTTTTAGTCATGGTGCATTGTGCAATGATCATGCAGGAAAAAATGGAACTAGGAAACAAACCCCTGCCCAGGACCTTGACACAACTGTGTATAACTCAACATTGTTGCTGCTGCAGTCTCCACCAAGACATAAAATGCTCTCTTTAAACAATTGCCTGTTTTCCATCTGAGTTCTCAAGGGCTCCTGATTGGCTGTTGATTACTTTGGCTTTGATCTTACAATGCCCAATGAAAATGCTCTTTTTAAGAACATGATGGTGTTAGCCACCTTATTATAAGTAAATTATTATTTTGCCTTTGACTTGTGCAAGTGTCCTAAATCCTTTCAGAAAAGAACATCTTCGTAATAAAATAGCACTTGAAATTTTGGTATCATAGAGTTACTGTGAACTTCATTTTTCAAAACATGCACATACAAAGTTCTATTTTGTTTGGCTTATCATACACAGTTATATGACTCGGAAAACATACTGACTAAATTTAGCAGGCTTTTGAAACTCCCTAACTTAGATCTTTTTACTTCCATCATATCATTAGTTACATGTACAAATCAAGAGTACAAAATGCATACATTATGTGTATTATGAACTGTGTGTTCTGGATCTGTGACTCCAGAATAATTCATTTACCTTGCAAGAGCTTGAACAGTCTCTGAACAAATTGTAGGTGAAGGAGCCATCACAACAATAGGCTGATAGGAAGGAAGTGAAGCATAAATCCATTAATAAAGGGATGCCATACCAAAAGTTAATTGAATCTATAGAAAGTTAAAGTTCTGTACTACCTCATTGGTCAATGCTAACTCCCATAAGAGATGAATATGTGGAAGAACCGATTGCAAGCATCTGAAAATAAAAATCAAATAATGTTATAAACAACTACAATTAATTGTTCATTGTCTCTAATCTGTCTGGGAATCAGGATGGATTAGGGAGGGCATGTCTTGAACACTAGGGGCAAATCTAGGATTTTAAGGGTAGCATGCTACAAAAGCCTCCAATCCCTGACTGTAAGGAACAAGAAATACCTCACTTAAAATGTAAAATTGTGTAATAAGAGAAATCTGAACTGCATTTATTTATTTTTTTTAATTACTACTCGTAAATAAAATAAATAAATAATTGGGATTTTGCAGTGGACATTCCCCGAAGTGGCTCTTCTTTTCCACTGTTTTCAGGCTGAATCGGAACCTAGAATGTTGGTTTTTGTGGAGGAAGAAAACTGGAGGAACTGGAGAAAAACCCTTGAAGCAGGGACAAGAAGAAACAATAAAAACTCAATCCACATGTGACACCAGGTCCGGGAATTGAACCTGGGCCACAGTGGAGAGAAGCTAACCCTCTCACCACTGTGCCATCCCTGCTCCCTGAAAGTTAAAGTTTAAAGTTCTAGCAATCAGTTTTAGCTATGTGGGAACTATGATAGTTTTATTTTCAAAGTATGGCTACCAGTGAGCAAAGCTAGCTGCAGTACCTAAAGATGTCTGGGTCCTTCAGAGTTGGGATAACCTTAGGAGATGGCATCTGTGGCTGAAAATGAATAATAAAAAAGCAAATCAGTTTCTGTATCTCTCACACTGTTCACTGATAAAAAATCAAATTTAATCATTAATAAACTCAACACACCACAATATGATTAGGAAGAGGATGGTCTGGTGAGGAAACAGCTCCTGGTTTGTCCCCTCTTGATGGAACTCGAACCTAAAAAATTGGAACACATTAAGATAAAAATTATATATCTGTTTTCAGCTCTTATCAATTAACTCTTGGCCTTTGACTGGCATCTAATTTCTCCTTAAAATATCACTCCTGAATTACACAGTAACCTTTTGACCCCTTATAGTGACTAAGTAGCATCTAATTTCTGCTTACAGTTTCACCCCTGAAGGTAAATATCCACCACTTTCACCAACACTGAGGTAAATAATTGTTAATAGCACACAGATACCTAAAAAGTAAGTTTATTCCAAAAAAATCATCGGAAATCAACCCCTTGACACCTGATTTTGTCTCATCATCTGTTTGGAAGTGAATAGTACTCGCTATTCACTTCCAAACTAGCCAATCACCATGTGCAAAAAATACTATTCAACTGTGTGGTATTTATTAATATTCAATATGCTATTAACCCTTCAAGAAGGTATACAGGGTATATTTGTCAGTTACCCCTTTTTCAATTATAAAAATTTTTTGAAACCATTTTCACCCCTGGCCACCATTTCGAGACCTAAATATGAATTCTACTCACTGTCTCATGTTTCTCGTAATCTTAGCTTTGACAGTTTGGTGTTAACTCAGAAAAAATTCCCTAGTTCATAATCTTCTTTCTTCTAATCCCTTCTCTGCTTTAAAATGCATTGATGGTGAAAGGAGAAATTACTTTTTGGTCACTCTTGGGAATCAAAGGATTAAGCCTCTACACCCTAACATGAGTATTGATATTCTCTACACTGTTCTCTATGTCATCTCCTACAATATAGACAAAGAGAATTTGTTTGATGATCAGGAGTTTCCTCAGTTGGTGAACCTGTCTCACTCATTCAAAATGTTGAGTCTCTTTAGTTTTAAAACAAAAATGTGAGACTTTTAACAAAAATAATCACTGAATTGGCCAAGCTGTCCATTTGCAACACTTATTCTTTTTTAGCATATTGTTGTATTTGAGGTGGCCTCTCCCATAAGCCCAGTGGTTTCTTGGGGTCTCCCTGCCTTACAATTATAATACTATAAATTTATTTCATATAATTGTTAGAAAAAGCAAGTGAATGGTGATGATTATCATCATCATTTCCTTTATTTTCATGGCCTTAACATTTGATTAAAGGCAGATACTGTTAGGAGAAATTAGAAGCTGCACATTCTTAGGGGTTAAGACTGAGGTCACTTGTTATTGAGTTTACATACACTCGATTGCAAAAACGTTGACACCTAATAAGCTTGATTCACGAATGACAAGACCCATCACCTTTATGGGAAATGTTCGCACAGATACACAATCAGTGATTTACTTCTCTCATTATTCATGGAAAATCTTTTCTCATGATAAAACGTTTTCTTCCGGGAAAGTTTGGATAGCTCTTTGCTGAGTCTCATCGTTCATTATAAACGCTTGTTGCGTGTCAACGTTTTTGCAATCGAGTGTATACATTATAGTTGTTTAGATAATAAAATATTAATGAATACGGTTTGAAATAGAAATTATTTTTGATACCTGCATGACATTTCCCATCAGGGGTAGCTGCAGGGTGTGTCCAGCCTCAGGGTAGGGCCACTGATCAATATCATGACAAACTGCCAAAAATAATTGAAAGTGTTCATGAATTTCATCTGGGACAAGAAAGCTACTCTAACCACAGCCTTTTTTAATGAAGATTTGTTTTGTGAATAATACCTGTCTCTAAGGAGAGTTCTCCATTCTCAAAGTAGCTTGGAGCTATGAGCTGAACCTGTTGACAAGGAAGGAGAACACATCCCACAAAAATTCAAAATGATTTACTCAAAAACCATTTACAAAATAATGAACTTACCACCTCACTGTTAATGATTTCAAATAAAATGAATAAGAGTAGCCCTTAAAAAAGATAGCTGATCTTTCATTTTGTTTTTCACTTCATCCTCTCCTCTATTTCTTCTTACTCTGTCCAACCCCTCCTTTCTCCACACCTTGCACCCTCCTAGATTTTCCATTTGCCTCCCTTCTGCCCCACCCAAGTTGCCTCTTCCTCCATAGCCCTCTCATGAACCTATTGCCTGTTCAAACTTCCTCCTCCTCCATGTCCCCACCTCGTCCACACACTCTTTCCTACTCCCTTCCAGCATCTACCATAACCCTACCTCCTTCGTCCTCAACATCCTCCTGTCCCTTCCTCTTCCATGTCCTCTTTCCTACTCTTCCCTCAGCATCCACCCTCAGGCCCCTGTTACCTGTCCTTAATTTCTTTTTCCTTCCACATCCCCCAACCCCTTCTCTCCCATTTCCTCTTTCAACCTCCCTCTATGTTTATCCTTTCACCCCCCTGTTATCCATTGTTACCCATGTCTCCTTCCATCTCCCCAATCCCTTAACTTCTGTGCCCTCTTTCCTTCTACCCCTTGCCTCACCACTTCCTTTTATTCCTTGCCTCACTTTCCCTAACATGTACCCCCCACTTCCTTGCTTTGAATTCTTTCCTACCTTCTCCCACTGCTGTCCCCTCCCTGAAAGGTGACATGAATAAGATACAACACTCAGTGAGACTCACCACTTCTGAGAACAGGTTGACGTAGGGCAGCCTTGAAATCAATACAACTGACTGGAAGACAATAAAACAAAAAATATCATAAGATATCACAATTATGAACATTCTTGAAAAGAAAACACAAAATATAAGAGATAAAAAACAAAATCAAAACCTATCTACAGTGTATAAAGAGATGTGGGCAAAACAAGACAAATTGTGCAGTCTGAGAGTGAATAACTGGAAACAGATAGACCTTTTAGGTTGAAAAGAACATACTAAAAAATTCCACAGATTTTGTAAGATGCAGGACAATTAATTACCTTTTGAAAATAACCCCTCTGAATAGAAGGATCTTTAACTTGACGGAAATATGCAAAGCCATAAAAATGAGCAGGGTCACTCTGCAAAAATGAAAGCACACAGAAAATTCATGCTATGTTTAGTGCATTCATCGAAACACCAATCCTTTTGTGGCATCTACGGTGTATATATTCATATACTGCACACTCAGTTAACTCAAAAAGCCACTTAAGGCAAGTACTTAACAATTAGTTATTGGATGAAGTTAACCCTTAAACCCATAAGAGCAACTTGCATCCAAATTCTTTATTCATCATCACTAATGAATGAAACATTATGGTTATGAGAGTACAGGAAATGACCACCCACACAAGAAGCTCTTGATTGTGCAACAAATTCTCCTTGTTAGTCCATGAGAAATGTATATAGAACAGGAGGAAGAATATGCATACTGATGGTATGGTGTACGGAGTTAAGAGAAACATTGTTATTTGAAAGTAATAAGCTAATCCATCAAATGTAAACAAATACCAGTCAAGCCATCAAAATATTAGCTGTTACCAATGCTGTGCTGTCTGGGGTCAGATGACCCACAATACAACAATACAATAGGATTGACACTGACCACAACTTTAATAAAAGCATGCTCCTTACAACAATGTGGCCCATTGACTCTCATGTCCCATAGTCCTAATGATGTACATGGAACATTATAGATACCAACAACAGTTCTTTACAGGACTAATATCCTCACCTATGGGTCTGTACACAATCAGAGCACATGCCTGACCACAAGATACCGATAACAATGAATTGAAGTTTATGTAAAATAACTGCATACCCTATATGCTAGTGGAACTTCGTCTTCAAATCTTGTCACAAGTTGGCTCCGCTGGCAACTACGAGGACTACATCTGATGCGGAAATGAAACTGGGTATCTCCCATGCATCCTGCCAGAGAAATATCCCAACAAAACAGACTATTAATTGCAATTACTTCAGATCCACTTAAAACACTTATCAACAAAACCTCCTTGCTTCTGATGCTAGAAGATGCAACCTAATGCTGGGGATCCTAGGCTACCAAGTAAGACTTTTTAAACCTTTCATCCTCAGAGGTGGTAAACATATGACTTCTTCCTGTTATAACAGTGATACATATCCACTAAGCTGGTGATGACAATACTCAAACTTATCTGGGAAAAGTTGTTGTCTTGATCCTAGCTAACATCAAATCCTCATAATTATTTACCAAGGAAATGTGTAGCAGTCACAGTGAAGAACTAACAATCTGATCATGTGCATGTTGAATCATATCTTGTTATTAATAAAGCTCTCAGCATTAGATGTTAGAAGAAGCAACCTAAAGCTGGGAATCCTTAGCCACCCAAGTAAGATTCTTCAAACCTTTACAAACATTCTCTACCTGAGTTTGAGTCAGGAAAGGCCAGATAACAGATGCTTGTTTTCTGCAAGTGGAATAAAAACAGTCAGCCACAAAATAAAAGGATATAGAATGATTCTCTTCTCAAAATCACCAAGCTTTGTTTTAAACTGAACTTGCATATTTTTTCTCACCTATTATTAGTACATGCATGTAAAAGAAGTAACAGTTGATATCTTTTTTTTAATTGCCCTTTTTGTTTACTTGGAAGCAAAATTATATAACTTTCAAGTCAAGTCAATTTTAAAAAATTGACACAACATTTACAAAGACTACATTGTTCTTTTTTTACACTAGGTCATACACATTTGATGTGGAAGTGGGTTGGCCTCATGGTTAGTGCGCTCGACTCTGGATCAAGTGGTCCGGGTTCAAGCCCCCTGCCAGGGTCATTGTGTTGTGTTCTCAGGCAAGACACTTTACTCTCACAGTGTTTCTCTTCACCCAGGTGTACAAATGGGTACCAGCAAATATGCTAGGGGTAACCCTGCGATGGACTAGCATCCCATTCAGGGGGGAGTAGCAATACTCCTAGCTGCTTCATACTAAGCAAACCAGAGTTAAGTGCTGGCCCCATGGGCCACTTGGGCCTGTATAATAGCTTTACTTTTTACTTACATACACATTTGTGAGAACAGTAAAAAGATTAAAATGAAAAAATAATTAATGATTCATTATGGCAAAAAAATTGATAAAGATGGTGACAAATTTTTTAATACAACATCAAGTTTAACTTTGTATGACTGAGACCTTTTTGAAAGCCAGCTGTCTTATATCTCTTAGATCTTACATAAAAATCACATAAATTATCAATTGAAAGTACATGCATATCAATTTTGCATGTTGGCTATGAATAAAATAACCAAACAATAACTACATGTATAAGTGCCAGCAAGTTGATCACTTCTTTAACTTTTTTGTTACCTGTCAGTTTGATAGCACATCAAAATTGCATTTATTGATTTACTTGAGAACTAATCACTCTCATGGGTAAAAGTGGAGATTCACATCGTTAGCCAAAGGAAAACAGCTATAAATATTACACAGACATTTACATATCATTTTTTGTAGATCTCTTTTATCATGTAAAAAAAACATTACACTGTTTTTCAGCCATCTGAATGTTTAGCGGCTGCCAAATTTAAAGGTCTCAATTATAAAATAAATATTTACTTCTGAAAATGTCTAATATTCTGCCTCAAACAACTGCAAAGAAAACAAGAGATAGTGATAACCACCCAACAAAAAAATTGTTCAGACCACTTTAAATAGACAGCTTCAATTAGTCACAAATTTCTGGTATCTAAAATGTCACAGGATCCCAAAGCTTAATTTTCCAATCTCCATCTCAGATTTCATCATATTTGATGATCAATATAAATGTAGTGTTTGCCCTCATCAACAAAAGTTTCAACATAGACAGCAAGAAAATAATTCCAAAAAAATCATGTATCTAAGCATCCCTATCGTCATCACTGATGTATCATTTAGACTTCTTCTTCGACAGAGGATCCAATATATCTAAGGAAATACCATTTTTTGGGGTATTTTCCACCAAAGGTCAAGGGCGCACAGAAGAACAACTGTAAGCGATTTATCGTTATGTAAAATGAATGACTAAACAAATTTTACGGTGAAAAAAAATTAATAGAGATGAAAAGTTTTAGAATAATATATTGTCCACTGATTTGGCTGGAAATTAATTCAATTTCTTGGTAAGAACACGAACCAGCACAGACGGGTAAACAAAAAATGATTTAGTTGACAGAATCACAAGAAAACTATTCTACAATACTATCAAACCAGACTATGGCCATTTAAATTACTTATGAAATAAACACACAGACTGGCGTAAGAGAAACGAGCCATAAATTACATTAGGTTGATCAAAGAATAAAATGGAATGTACTATGTACGTACAATAATTCATGGCCCGAAGGTACTTACGTGTGTTTGCTTTATGTATATCTTACCTCACGGTCTGTTAGTTCAATATGTTCGGGATAAACCAACTGTAACAAAGAAAAACCAGAAAATCCGTTACAAACTCATCATAACCACATGTTTAATTATGCTGTTTTCAGCGCTCAAGACTGCGCGTTTTTCGAACCGTAAATCACATCAATGAAACACTCGCTGCGGCCCACCTCTAACGCTTGACCAAGCTCTAAGTCAAACGTCACAATACAAAAGCATGTAACCCATCTTCTAAAACGATCCCACGGTAAAATTGGACCATCGTATTCACTACGAAGGAACATTTCTTCCCAGTCGCATTCCGCCATCTTTCTTGAGGAACCATCTGTGTTTTCTCCGGCGGATATTCGGTTCTCTGACGTCATTTCCGGTAAAACGGCAGCTGAGAGCTCGCGACGTCTTCCGGGAAATAAACATTTCCTCGTGCTCACTTGTTGTTCCAACATGGCGTCATGTAGCGATGGACAGAAATTACGACAGATTTCCTATTCCGACGAACTTTTACATCTTCCAATCAAGCATGGTAAATCCACTGAGCCTAAATATATAATTTGTATCATCTACGTAGCTTAATTGCGAATCGTTTGGCGTTATTTCTCGCTAAACTAGTACTTTTGACTTGGTCTAATTTTTTGTTGTCGTAGAGAATTCCAAGCTTCTGATAACTAGGAAAAGCAAGGTGGAAAATAGAATTCCTGTACAGACCTGCAAACCGTCTTCAGGTAATATACCGCTATGATAAAATACAGTTTACCGTGGTGAAGGCTTCCTTCCTTGTAGAGATGCATGATTCCAATGTTGATACCCGATATGAAACTTTAAATTTTCACACGTAGATCAGAAATAAGGTTAAAAGACGATGAGGTGTTTATTAAAGACAATTTATACTTAACATTACTCGTGTTAAATGCGGTGGCTTAACCCATACACCCTAACGTCAGTATGCATATTCTGCTTACTGTTCTCGATGAAATATCTTACAAGTGTAATTTGTGTGATAATCGAGGGCTTTTTTGTTTAATGAACATTTCCTTTATTCTCGTGACCTTCATATGTGATTCAGGGGTGGTGTTCATGGTAGGGAGAAAATAGATTTTAGTCACTCTTAGGATCAATGGGCAAATGATTAGCTTGTTAGGCCACGTTCTGAAAGGTTTGAGTATGAATCCATCTAGTGAGGAGTTGTGTAAATTTTATTTTTTATTCATTTCTTCATTCATATATTATTGTAATGGCTCTCTAAACTGGTGAAAAATCAATACAAGAAGGGGTAAAATGCCATATAAAAACAGTTCACCGTGCAAGATGCAAACTTGGCTTAGAATCACTGGGTAGATGAAATTTAGCAAAGTGTCAGAGTCTATACACTTTCTTGTTACCCAGGGGAACCCATAGATGCAAATGAGACTTGGGTTTGCTTGATAAAGCTTTCAACTCTTTACTCATATTCTCCCCACTGTTATCTATACATTTCTGAGGATACTGTTAGGGAGGATTTGTTAGATGATCCAAGGTTGCTCTGGTTGGGGATGTCAGATCATCTCGTTTATTCTCATAACTTTGATGTTTGTTTAGGGGATGGTATTGTTAGAAGAAGTTAGATGATAATCAATCCAAGGCAGCAAGTCTTTAGACAGACATCAGCTTCCTCTTTGAGCTATCTGGGCCTAAAAATAAGGAAACTACATCATAACACTTAACCCTTAAAACCCTTACCTTGGTGTTCATATCCTCCACACTGTTCTCTTTATGTTTCCTCTACTACTGACAAGGAGAACTTGTTTGATGATCAGGAGCTTCCTGAATGCGTGATCATTTTCTTTATTGTTGTGACCTTTAAATTTGTTTGAAGATACTTACTGTCAGACCAAGGGATGAAAGGGTTATCATAATAATAATAATAGTTAATCTTTATTGAGGATGCCAACATCACAGAAAGAGTGGTTTACAGAAGGGTCCTCTAGACCATAAATCATAACTAGGCAGAAGGGAGTCTGTTACAATGCCAATAACATAGGGATTCAGGATTTTTTCTTTGTCCCACACTCATGAGAAGACACAAAAAAACATGAAATTAGAAGTTCCTCGCAGCTAAGAACACTACTGAAACTAGTAGTTGTAAGTAGGACCTGAAAAAAATTTCAGGCCCGTACGGGATTTGAACCCATGACCTCTGCGATACCGGTGCAGCGCTCTACCAATTGAGCTAACAAGCCAACTGGGAGCTGGTCAATGAATTGGGTCCAAAACATCTTTCTCTATTTCTTTACCAAGCTCAAAACTTACCATTTTTCTTATTCTATTTACAAAATATCACAATATTGACCTTGCTGATCTTAGCAGTAAGCAGGATGTGTGTCATATATGAACTTTGAAATGGGCCTTGCTCACCATTGAGTCTTTGTGGCTCAGTGGTTGAGCATCAGAGCGTGGAATCCTAAGGTCTGAGGTTCAGTTCCTCATAGGACTCAGAATTTTATTTTCTTGTCCCACACTTGAGACAAGATTAAAAAATATCTTTTGCAATGCCATGAACAGTATTTTTTCTTACAGTTTTAAGCCGTGTGAAGGATTTCTTGCCAGTAATGAGAGAAGCAGAGTTAGCATTGGAACAAGAACTTCAAGTGAAGTCTCCCACTGAATTGGATATTGAAAGTGTTGACGATGGTGCTCCATTTATTGAAATGGTAAGCATAACCCTCTATACCCTAACATCAGAATGTATATTCTTCCTACTGTTCTCTATAAGAGGTGAGGTGCTGACAAGGAGAATTTGTTGAAAAATCAGAAGCTGCCTTAGTGGGTGATCATTCCCTTGACCTTGATGTTTGATTCAGGGATGATATTGTAAGGAGAAATTAGATGTTAGTCACTCTTAGGGCCAAAGGATTGAGAAATAAAATGCATCCCAATTATTTTCTGCAAGTAAGATTGCATGCTGGAGCACCCAGCTACCAGATGCATTGCATGCACTAGAAGCAAGGTGTTTTTGGCAGTGACGTATTATTTTTTCTTAATTGTGTTTGTCTTGTAGGACAAACAGCTTCAAACAGGGGGCTGCTTTCAGTCTAGAAATTAAGTATCTGTCATTATATTTTGGGAGGTAGCATTCGAGGTAGCAGTCCCTCCTTTCTTGGCCAAATCCGTCACCCGAGTCTTAAAAAAATCAGTGAAAAAAATTGATGTTGACATGCCACATGGAACTCTGGGAGTAAGACACAAGTAAAGTCCTCTTCTTATGGACTTTGCTGAAATGGAGGGAATACTTGTAGTGTACTTCCTGGTCTGTTTGATGGGGGGGGGGGGGTTGGGGGACATGTGTGATATGTGTTTTGTTCCTCTCTCAGCAATGATAACGTTACTCCAGATTTTATGTCAACCTCGACCAACGTTTGAATGTGTATTTAATTCTTATTTTTAATTGAATCATCTTCATTGCATAGAATCTTGCATTAGTGGAAACCCAGAGCGACAGCAACGAAGAATCTTCAGAAGAAAATGATGAAGATATTTGTGGAGACTCTGATGAAATTGCAACCCATGAAATAGACTGTGGCCATGTTACAGAAGAAAATTTTGTTATCACAAAACCGGTGAAAGGACTTGTTAAGCCAATCATCGAAGAGGTGAAAACACTGACAACAGATAGCACATTTCTACGGCAAAACACACAGAAAACTACAACGAAAAAAGCCAAAAGGAGGAGGAAAAGGAGATGACACGAATTTAAAGTCGATGCGCATAAAATCTTCAATTTAATATAATCTGGTTTGATATTAATTATTTTTCCAGTGACTATTTCTGTGAGATTTACTGTATGTAGGCCAGGTTTACACTTCGAATTTGAAAACGGCGTTTTTACCTCGAAAACGCTGCAATAACTTTTGGCCTTATTGGGAAAACGAATGGAATGTTTACCGTTGACATTACGTCGGATAACCTTGTAAAAGGTTGGTCATCAGTTCGTCATCATTGGACAACTTATTCGGACGAGTGTGGACAGGATTCTGTAGTCCAAATCAGAAGAATAAATTTGCATTTTTATAATAAGAGGTCTAGTGGACTCGAAAGTAAAGGGCTTGTGGTCGGTTTTTTTTTTTAATTTTAATCCCTTCCCCCTCCTGTTTCGCACACGAGGTGACAAACGACAGAGAAAGAGACGAGGGAAGGATCATTACAATACCGGTACTACAGGGCCTTGGCCGGGGGAGGAGGGGGGGGGGGCAGGCAGGTAAATTTTAGGGTTGTCCGATACACACGAATAGATTCCATCGGAAAAAATATTTTTTCCATCGGAAAACTGGAAGTCGATTGGCAACTATTGGAAGTGGAAATCATCAAATACACCGGATGTCAATAACTTGATGATGTGTATTATTCCATCGGTGTCCGATGGATTCCGATGGACACGAATCGAATCCTATGGATTCCATCGGAGTAATCGATTTTCCGATGGTGAGAGACTGAAAAACTCTTGTTAAGGTCGAAGGTGGGCCTTGAAAATCTTTCCCATCGGTGTCTTATGGTATCCGATGGATTCGAATAGAATCTAGTGTCTTGCACCGAAATGATCGATTTTCCGCTGGTGAGGCGGAGATCGAAAGCGCATTAACTATCATATCAAATTGTGACGCACGTGGCCTTATCCATATCAAACTCACGGGGTACAAATAGTCTTAACATGAATATAGTGACCACGCCCACTTCAACGCCCCACTCAAATCGAGTGTAATTTTCGAACATTTTACCATCGTGCGGATTCTCTACGGAAAAAGCACTCAATGTACCTCTGAAATATTAAACTATAATATTGTGGCTTTCTATTTCGCTAATTTTCTAACTTGAAGGTAAAGTTTTTCCCTCGTCATTTTAACCTTTTCTCCGAGCGGTTGCGTGAAATTAACAAGGCGTTTTTGTTCAAAACACAACCGAGCAAAGCGTCTCGGGCGATATCTTTTTTACGCAAGCGCAATTTAAAAGTGTACCGCCTGAATCAAAAAGAGGAACAAATTTCCTTTGTTTTGATATGTAAAGTGTCGAACAAAAAGCAGATTTACCCTCGTCAAATGGCGTTTCAAAACAGCTGTATCTTCCTCCTTTTGATTTTTTCCTATTTGGTGAGCGTGAAAGCAGTAAGAGAGGGATCGGGAAACTCAGAAAGCACTTCGGGTATTAATCTGCCATTGTTTACTTACGAGATAAACAAGTATGATTTGTGAAGTTCATCGCAGTATAAAGTCTAACTAAATGCCTTTTTTAAGCTTGTTCGCTGGATTTTTCGTAAACTTCCCTGATTAATTTTTCGTTTCAGCTTACTAATCTATACTATTTCAAAGCAAAGAAGTTTTCAGAGAAAACCATGAGTCGGTCGTTTCAATGATTGTAAACAAAGTGTTTGAGCAATCAGGTATACGAGGTATAATAATCAATAGCCATATATCAGAAGTCTTCAGAAAGAAAATATTCTGTTTTCAGAAAGCTGTCAAGAAAGCTAGTAATCGTGGCAATTAAATGCACTTCTTAGCAATTTGGAAACGGGCCCTCGGTATCGATTTAAGGTGTATTACAACGAGGTTGATGTACATCAGCTTAAAGATGAGAACAGCCAGTTGAGGGGAGAAAAAATAAAATTAGAAGAATCGTTGGTACAGGAGAAGGTAAAGCGATTGCGAGTGGATAAAAAGGCCCGAGAAGCCCTCGAGAAAGCCGAGAAGAAAGGGGCCTTCTACAATAAAAAATTTATTCAGTTGGCTAAAAAAGTGATTACAAATGGGAAAAAAGGTAGAGGCCCAGCTAAGAAGAAGTTTAATGACTATTCTAAGCACCATCAAAAGAGAATTAAAAACCAACTGAAGGAGGAGTGCCAAATACACTCTCCTTTCTTGGGCTGTACAATTTTGTTGCAACCAAAATTGAAGTCCTCAAGACTGAGACTAATCAATATGAAACTATGAAATCTTGTTGGAGAGGGAGAGCTTCCATTTACAGAGTCTGACCCAAAGGCCCTTAATAATGATGACATTGATCACATTAATATGTGGCTTTACCTCAAAGATAAATTCATGATTTCAAATGAGGCCTGGCATGAAATTGCCATTGAAGGCTAATGATCTCCCCTATATATATTCCATCAAGAAGCGAATTAATGAGCTAAACAGTGAATGGAACTTGAAACCAACACCAGGAGATGCTGAAGGTGTTCAGTTAGGATTTGCAGAAAGCTTGCAAAAGCACATTGTTAGGCTTCAGAAGAATGGAGAAATCAATGATGGAGAAACTATTAAGATCAAGCTTAGTGGTGATGGTAGAAATATTGGAAAGGGGCTTACAGTTGTCAACTTCATTTTCACTATTCTCCATGAAAAGGATGTGGCAATGGGTGAGAAGGGAAATTATATACTTGCTGTTATAAAAACTACAGAGACATATGATAATCTGAGAGACAGACTAGTAGACCTTCGAATGGAAATGTCAAACTTAAAGGAGATAAGTGCAAATAATTGCGCCTATAAAATTGAATACTTTTTACGTGGATATTTGAAATTTTTAGCACTGTAATGTGGTTTAGGCAGGGAAAATGAGGATTATGCTTGTGTGTGGTACATAAACTTCAGAACGTCCCACTAAAGTAGGTAAAAGGCCCCAATTGACATACGAAGAAAGTCGATCGACTTCCTACCCTCTGGACGAAAATTTCGCCTCTTACCCCCCATCCCCTCTGGAATTTCCTGGGACTTTGACCCCCCCACCCCTCTGGAATTTCCAATTCCCTCCGTGGTGGGGGTATGGATATTTTCTGGAAACACACAATATAAACATTCCGACCTATGCTTGTCCCTCTTTGCAGTCAAAACAAAGACATACAAGTGATCTGGGCTAAATTTATGGACATAATTGGTGATTTGAGGCTAGATTTTACATCTGAAGAGGGTATTCTTGAACTGCAAAGAAATATCAAATCATGGTTTGAGCACTTTCTCAAAGTTTACCAAGCAAAAGATGTCACTCCCTACATGCATGCACTATGTTATCATGTTCCTGAGTTCCTGTCACTTTATCAGAACATAGCATATTACACACAGCAAGGCTAGGAAAAATATAATAATAGAGCTTCTAAAGATTTCTTCAGATCCACAATTCACAGAGGGATTGATGCCCTCAAACAACTGTTTCTGAAGAAAAACAGGATTCAGTTCCTGGAGGCAGCAGGTTATGAAAGGGTTTAATAACACCTACAACGATGAGCTTGTATTCAATGATTGGACTTCTTTGTCCCAGCCAATACTTAATAGTTCCTGGAATTACATAGGCAAAATCTTCACCTACATTTAAAATTCTTTCATCCCACTTCAGCCCCAGATATGAATCAAGCACCCTATTTGACTCCAATTGGTAAACCATCTTCCCTCTTTGAAGAACGCCGGGAAAAGCACTCCCAAGACCTTCCATGAAAACATCTTGGTCAACATTAAGGCCTATGTTTATATCAGGGTCCTCTCGCTGTCCAGACCAAAGCTTTTTCTTTATTTCACGAGCAAGTTGGCCATGGAACGATTCTTTTCTATCCTCTAGAGAATTTTCCGAGGGAATGAACAGCTTTTCGCTGCGAACAAACGGAAAATATCCAGATCCTCTATCGGCCCTGAAGGGTGTCCATTCATCGAAGCATGTGCTATAGCCAACGTAATGAATTTTCAACCTCTTTTGTTGATTTTGGCAACCTCCCTGATCTCAATATCATACAGTTTTGTATCTTTCTATCGCGGATTCGCCTTTCTAACGGGGGTTTATGTTAAGTATTTGTTGCAAAATCACTTTGCTTTTTTTATTTCACTATTTAGCCTGTCCGCCATTTTGAAAATTCGCAACGGAGAGCATGTGCATGGTCGCGTACACCTGGAACCGAGAAAAACAAATGTTCATCGCGCTGGGGAAAGAGTTTGATATGAAAAGAAAATTTCACATCAGTTCATGGAAACGTCAACGCTTCCAAACAATATATCCTGGTACATACATTAGGAGTGGACACGCAGGAAAGGTTAAAACAAGTAAGTTATCACGGTTATAGACTCGATGTAATAACAAATGCCATGAAGACATAGTTTGATGCTACTCTGGTTTGCAGATTTAATGAATGTGACCGAAGAAGTTACAATTCATAGACCCAACGTTTCGACACTCCTGAGGAGTGAAGCGAATCGTGACGGCGCTGATGCCGAGTCTCCTTTTCCGTTGGTTTTCTCTTTTTCTGCCTCATTTTAGAACTCTAGCCCAAGGGAAAAGGTCGGAAATTGTCTTCGTTTTGGGACTGGTGGGCCGAGTCTCTGTTTGTATCCATTATTGTCGCGAAATATATTACTTTTCCCCGCGCTAACAGTGGCCGCTCGCGCGAAAAAAAAAAGTTTCTGGCGAAGCGATTTGCTCACGCCATCAGCGTGCACTACCGGGATTTTGAGCACGTTTACGTATACTGAATTTGATTGCGCGGCTCTGCTAGCTTTGTTACAATTAATAATAAACTATCAAAACATCCCGTGCTCCCCCTGATCAGATAATGCACCATGTTCATGCAATGATCTGTTTACATTTTTATCGCAAAATCCCGTACCAACGCCAATTGTTTCGTTTTTGACGGATGCACAGTACTCAAAACACTTTCAAAGGTCTGGAAAATGAAGCTACGTTTTCTTGGAATGGATTGCTACCTGCATTAATCGTGAAGAAAAAACCAAGATAAATTTGTTTACATCTTTCTTTTTTTGGTGCATTTTAACACTTACGTTGTTGCATCCATTTAAGTCAGGGATTCATTTTAGGAGAGAGCAATACAGAAATCCCGTATTGAACTCTGCAACCAATCTACAAATATGACATTTTCCCAACAGGAACAAGATATTTCTTTGCTTAAACTTCTGGTTTGTTTTTCTTTTCAGACAAGCTCTTTCACAGTCTAGTTCAACAATTCGTGCAATAATTCTACGCTATTTCTGCAATTTTGCATCTCGACTTTTGTGTAAGCCCCATCTTGAGGAATTCAGCAAAAATGGAATATTTGTGTATTGTAGCTAATTCCATTCGGGATTTTAGTGCGTCCAATACTCTATCTTTTGACCAACCGGTTTACAGATGAATGTAAATATCCATGATCTGGATTTAAAGAGATTATGTAGAGGGCAATACAAGCTTTGACACTGCACTCCTTCGAACGTCAGGCATTACTTAACAATTGGTTCATGCTTTAGCGTGCACTATCGAGTTATGTAGCACGTGGGAAATTTGGAGAGCACGAAAGAAGCGTAAGAGTTGCCCGAGACAATAGCCGAGGGCAACCCTAGCTTCTTGAGTGCTCTCCAAGCTTCCCACGTGCTTCTGGTTTTATTTTTTTTTCCCAACAAGCTCTTTCACAGTCTAGTTCAACATTTCGTGCAACAATTCTACGCTATTTCTGCAATGTTGCATCTCGACTAGCCTGTAAGCCCCATCTTGGGGAAATTCAATAAAAATGGAATATTTGTGTACTGTGGCTAATTCCATTCGGGATTTTAGTGCGTCCAATACCCTATCTTACCAACTGGTTTACAGATGAATGTAAATATCCATGATCTAGATTTGAAGAGATTATGTAGAGGGTAATACGAGATTTGGCACTGCACTCCTTCGAACGAAGAAGCTAGAGGTGCCCTCGGCTACTGCCTCGGCTACTGCCTCGGCTACTGCCTCGGCTACTGCCTCGGGCAACTCTTTCGCTTCTTTAGTGCTCTCCAAACTTCCCACGTGCTACATAACTCAATAGTGCATGCTAAGGCATGAACCAATTGTTAATTAATGCCTGACGTTCGAAGGAGTGCAGTACCAAATCTCGTATTGCCTTCTATATAATCTCTTCAAATCTACTGGTTTCTCAGATTCGCAAGTGGTTCCTTATCGCGATCCAGCCATCAAAGGATAACGGCGCCCTAGAATTCTGGAGTGAAGATGTGAGCATTGATCTCAATAGTGCGATTCCAATCAGATATTTTCAGCCAATCACAGGCCTGAAAAGTGGGACGACTTTCATACCGCCATATATTGGTATGCCCTTTGAAAGTAGGTATACTATGAGAGGATCACGATGCATGATACAGTTATTGCAGACTCGTGGCGGAGGATAGAACACCAGTCGCTCTGTTTGAAGTTAACATGAAATATATTTTCATTTTCCTGTTCGTTTCAATTCTTGGGTTGTTGGCCGTGAAGAGAAGTGCTGCAGGTAAGTTTATTCATTTCCCTGTGCTTTTAAAACGAAGTGCTTCAGTCGTTTACGCACAGTACGTGTTTTTGCACGGCTGTGTGGTTTCCTGTATGGAATTCTTTAAGTCTCGATTCAAGTCCGATTCGCATGAGCCGTATATATGATTAATTAATATACTTAAATAGGATTTCTAGCTGTTTCTACAGCCCGTCGGTCATACGGTCGATGCTGTTGCGCATGGGAACACATCCACCGTTACAGCGAGGACAGTTCAGCGTCACAACAGTTAGATAAGCCGATTCAACATAGATAAAATTATCTCATTCACCCCAAGCTCACACCGAAGTATATGTGTGAAAGAATTCACAGGCGCGAGTCTTGGTCCAAAGCATGGTTCGTGACTTTGCTCGTCAATCGTG
This sequence comes from Pocillopora verrucosa, assembly GCF_036669915.1. Taxonomy (NCBI): domain Eukaryota; kingdom Metazoa; phylum Cnidaria; class Anthozoa; order Scleractinia; family Pocilloporidae; genus Pocillopora; species Pocillopora verrucosa. The sequence goes on along the minus strand of NC_089322.1, from coordinate 14,583,915 downwards.
CGGTTGATGCCGTTGGGCTTGGGAACACATTTACCGTTACAGCAAGGACAATTTAGCGTCACAACAGTTATATAAGCAGATTCAGAATAGATAAAATGATCTCATTCACCACGCGCGTTCAGACAATTTTGTGCTGAAATTCCAGCCGGTCTCTCCAAAACAGGACGTTTGACTGTCGGTGCTCTTGATGTTCTAAACTGATTTTCCTGCTGTTTGGTTGGTCCCTGTCTTTTCCTCTTAGTTGGTGAAATTTGCAGCGTAGAAGGCCTTTTGGTGACGCAGAATTTCATGAGAATCGTCACTTGTATACACCACTATGGGATAACTGATCCAATAATCTGTCGGTATGCGTCATTTTCTAGTCAATTCTTGTTCGCAGTGTTCTCGTCACAACTTATTGAGAAGTTTAGGAAGGGAAGTTTTCAGTCTTCCTCAATTTCTCAAATAAATTGCATGTAGTTGTTCTGTGTATAGAAGAAGTCAGGAAAAATTGTGCGCCGCGGAGAATGTAGCACAGAGCCAAAGTGGTATTGATCGTCGGCGAGAGGGGGCGTTCCTTAGCAATGAGGTCTCTTGAAATTTCGATGCTGACAAACAACAGCGATTCAAACCATGTCAACAACTATCGGTACTATATTAACGACGTATATACGACCTTGATACAACAAACGAATTATACAGAACGATATGGGATGTCAATACTGCTTCATAACTGCGAAGGTCGCTTTCATATCCAAGTCTTTATCCGATGTTCAAATATATGACTTTCATATATTCCCAGCCATTTATTCACCACTTCACGGTGACCAGCTCCTAATTGGCTTGTTAGCTCACTTTTTCGGGCCTTCTTTTCACTACTGCTTAAGTAGAATTCATAACTGCGAAGATCGCTTTCATATCCACTTCTTAATCCGCAGTTCAAATATATGACTTTCATATATTCCCAGCCGCTTATACAGAACGAATTAGCCATACCGGTGGACCGACTTTCAATCACAGCGAATGATATCACGGCAAAACCGACCAATCAGTTTTCAGCAGACTCATATGACTCATAGCACTCGACTGTACTAGAGAAGTCATCATTGTTATACTCTACGCATTTACTCTCTAGGGCTGAGATTTCAAGCCTGTTGTGCTCACTAAAGCCGTCCGCAATTAATAGGAGTTTTTGTGAAGAAAAATTCGTTCGAATTTCTACGGGACAAAGGAAGCTGTAATGGGGAGATTTTGTAGACAGCGCCGTCCCTTTTCGCTAACATGATGGGATCTCTGTTTGCACTATGATCGAAGTGTGATCTGACCGTCTTGTCTGATTTAAAGACGGTGCGCACGCCTTGTTGTTGTAGGCAGCGACCGAGAATCTCTGAGACACTTTCAATGTAGGGTAGACCCGTATAAACCAAAAACCTTGGACGGTATTAGAAGATCGATCAAGATAAATAGAGCGCGTAGATATGGAATTTCTCTTCGAGTGTTTAACTCGATAGCTCATGAACCACGGGACTTTGACGCATTTGATTTTTTTTCCTGTTTTTGCCAATGACCAAAAAAAGCTTTTATTTCTGTGTCCATCACTACGAATATGACTTTCATATTCATTTCTTAGCCATATATATATAATTTTCATATATTCACATTCATTATTTGATCACTTATAAACCAACAGTGACCAGCTCCCAGTTGGCTCGTTAGCTCAGTTGATAGAGCACTGCACCGGTATCGCAAGGGGTCATAGGTTTAAATCCCGTATAGGGGTACTAATCGGTTTAGAGGCACTCATTGACAAAAACAATTGGAACGAGGGCATCAAATTGGATCTTTACGGTATTTGCTCTCTATGGCCGAAATTTAGTCTTCCATATCCGATTAGAGATGTGTGTATTGGAGTGGGCTTTGCGAAGAAAATATATCATAATTTTCCTGGGACGAAGATAGGCCATAAGGAAAGGTTAGACTGTACGTTTTTTTGTCTCCCTAGTTAAGAATTAAACCGTTTTCATACGTAATTTTGACTTGCATTTGCAAGAACTAAGAACTGGGTTCAAGAATTAACTTTTCCTTCTATTAGCATTGGGCTTTCGCAGCTTCGTTGGGTTGAATAGATATTCGGTAATCTTCTTCCCTGAATGTTACTTCTACGATTGGTTTTTTTATTCGAATAACAAACATGTTTTATTGACATGAGAAACAAATTTCTGTTTACTTTACAGATAGATGGCAAAAGCAGAATAACGCGCCAGTGTGTTTTGGCGCAAAGAGCGGACAGTTTGGAAGATTCTATGTTAAAACTGCTTTTAAAAGGGTGGCCTCTGTGAAGTTGGTTCATCTCTACGGGTACGTGTCCTGTGATACACGACATGTCTCTTATTGGTCTTACTAGGGCTGTGGCTCGTACGGCTGGAGACGGGGCGAGATTAATGTTGTCATAACAACCTCAGGCGATCAAGTTCTTTTGCCGCCACACGAGTTCATCGCAAATAAGAGTGCTAAATGGTCCAAGGTTCCTGGATATGACTCATTTTCCTCAGAGTTAGTGCTCTCCTCTTTCAGTTCCTCCCACGTGAAATACAACCAAGAGTTACGAGTGTGGTATGGCGAGGATCTGATGAATGCTGGCGAGGCAGACAATGGAGGCACCGTTTGCGTTGATGTATATGCAATTTTCGTCTGAGCTTTCACTGAGCAGCAAGTAGTCGTAACAAAACTTTTCATAGTTTTTATGTAATGGAATCATAAACTAGGAAAGCGCCTACTTTTGAGATCAAGGTTATCACTTTTCTGTTCTTAGGACCAGTCCTTATTTACCACTGGAGGGGAAGGGAGCGGGGGAGGGGTAGAAGGATTTGATTAACGAAGAGGGGGGGATAAGTCCTCGATAACAGAGTATAAAGTGAGAATTATAGAAAACTGGGTGTTCCTTTTTTCCTTTCATCCACTGTCCCCTCCCCTCTTCCCTCCTTTAGGAGCCTGGCTACGCAGGTTACGGTTTCTAATAGGGTCTATTGTTCTTTAAAAATAATTCGAAACCTCCCCCTCCTCCCTTGGGGGGCGATGAATGATGACTGGTCTCTAAGGAAAACAAGTTCATTAGTTGACAACTATAAATACAAGTGTAAGTAGGACTGGTCAGGTATTTCACCCCCCTAATTGTGCTCTTGATCAAATGTAGTTTCCTGTTATCATGTGCTCCGGAAAATTGTAATCTGTTGGAGTGCTTTCAAACGAGGGGTGCATCTCAGACAGTATTGATAATAGAAATAAAAAAAGTAAAAACAAGTAAGGTCAGCTTTATGTTATGTAACAAAAGCAATTTTCACAAGGAAAATAAAAGAGTAACTGCTGCTCGATGAGTCAAGTTTCTTTCTTTCCAAGCCTAGGGATTCATCTTCTCCTCGAGCCTCTATGTGTGTAAATGTGGCAAATTGACTGAAAAGACTGAAAAGGAAGAACAAATATATATATATATATATATATATATATATATATATATATATATATATATATAATTAAGAAAGGTCATTTCTGTCGATTGTAAAAACAGTTACGCTTTGAAATCAAAAAGGCGTTTAAAACGAAGTCCAAACGGATCACTAATTCGAAACTATTTTCAAACCTGAAAGCGCATAAGCTGTTGCATGCCCATATTTTTTCAACTCTTAGCCGGGTATGGGTAACTGGCGTCTAATTTCTACAGTGTTACCCTTGAATCATACATAAGGTCACGACAATAAAGAAAATAATCACCAATTCAAGAAGCTCCTGATTGCCAAACAAATTCCTACGTTTGTTTACTTTTGCGTTTTCTTCTTTACAAATCGAGCCAATTGTTAAATAATCTCATCTCATTTAACTAAATATTAAATAAGCACTTCGCTTTCATCTGTGTATATAGTCAAATAAACTGAGCAGCTGGTCCATACCGGTGCAAAAACATGTGATGCAAAAACAGGTGACACCTGACGTTACATTGTACTCGTTAATCGATTAAGAAAGGGATGGCTTATCAGCTAAAGGGAGAACAAAACTTGAATGATATTTCTACGTTTCTCATGAGTTCAACTTCATTCCATTTCCTCTATTTTTTATGCGAGCTGAGATAAACTTAAAGAATGCCAATTTTACCCTTAAGCTTTGCTGAGAGCCTTTGGATGAGGCTTTATTTGGATATCGCGGTCCCCAAACCGTTAGACAGTCCGGGCCATAACCATTTCTGGATACTTGATGACGTCACAAACATGGATGTCGTAGTGGGACATCGAGGAAACTCACTCATTACTTTATTCGAGCCCTAGCGACTTAGTTCCCGACCCATATCCCATGAAACCTTGTAAAATTACAGAAGACAAGCAATTACACACAACAAGCAAAGAACTAATGGTGGTCGCGATGACGAGAAGGAAAAATTCAGATGAAAAGTCGGGTGGAGGTCCATGTTGCGAAGGGCTCGATCGGGGAATAACCTCTATTTAGTTGAGGTTTTCAGGTATGCAACATTTTTTTTGATTCCTAAAAAAAATCTTTTAAAAAACTAGAATAAATTTGCTTCCAATTTGTCAAAATTCCAATCGAGTGCACGAGGTTTTTGCTCGAGTGCACGAATGTTGAAAGTCTGTTAGTGTGCAAACTACCAGACGGATTCCTTTGTTCAGATCCATCGGAGTATCGTGTAAACCATAAATTTTAACCATACGTTGTGGCCGACCAATTTAAAGTAAAAGGACAATTATTTATCGGACCTTTATAAGCCTACATTGTGAATTTCAGATCAAGCCAACAGCATGGATGAACACATTCAGTATCTCGAGCCACTTTGACGTCTTTGTGGCACAAATCTGCCACGGACCTGGGTCAGTGCTACAAACAAAGAATCTTTTAAATCGGAGCTCTGGATGAAATTTCGAATCAATGTCGATCTTGACATCAGAGAGATTCATTCAGCCAAGGCGAATGCACACTAAAAAATAATTTCAGGAAACCACGGATCTAACACATAAATGTGATTATCCAGCGAGTAAGTTCTCCTTCGGGCAAACATAAAACAAAGAGGTATTCGTTCACTGAGCTCTCACATCTTCAGGTATCGTATCCGGGAAATGTGCGATAAAAGCGGCATGAAGATGAAAATAAAGAAATCACATTGGTGGAAAGCCTTGCCGAAGTGTCTCTATTACAGCATTCCGGAAACAAAGGTTGGAGTTTAACTACACGAACTGATGAGAGTGAAATTTTCGTCTAAAACCACAAGGGACTTGTCTGTAATTGTGAAACTCGTTTAGAAACACCGCTCGTGCTTTCACACTTTGCAGTGATTACCTAAACAAACTTTCTATACGGGGTGTTCAAATCATTGGGTAATTGTAAAGGACATATTATTGCTGACTAAAAGCTGTAGGACCGAATTTGTAGTGTTCTGAGACCTAGATTCTCCCGCGAATCGATCAATAGCGCGCAAAATACCTCGAATGATTCTCTTGCATTGAATTCGATCATGTGTATTCGTCTTAATATAGATTGTGACTACTTGATTTTATTTTATCCCACTCATGTGTTTATTGGCGTTTATATTCCAGGTATCATAATTTCAAGATCAAAGCTCCACGTGGAACACCGCTTGTTATTCAAAGTGAAGACGACAACACGTATGACTCGCATGCACTGGCTTGCTTTTTCCACGAGAAATGGAACGCATTCCAGAGGCTCTACGAGAAGTCCAGATTTTCAGCAAATCGCAGAGAAAGACATACACTTTAGGGGATGTCAAAGGGTAGCAGATCGGCACGGTTCAGCACTTTCTAAACATACAACTGCATGCTTTGCTTCGATGTGGCAAAATAACCAGGAATTGAAGGGTAAGTTACTGTTTTCTTGCTTTACTGTTACTTTTTCGTAAAGGCTTGATGGACTGAAATTGATAATGTCTATTTAAAAATCGGAGAGAAACAAGATATTGTCTTTCCTCGACCTATACTGGAGAGAAATGAAATTGTCCCGATTCCGCGATCTCACACCTCACTCGTCCCAATTGTTATCAGTGCGCGTTATTTGGTTCAACCTTATTTAATTGGTTTTCTTGTAACCCAAAATAGGGAAATCAACGGGGAACGGACACTAACATCGAGGCCAAGCTCTACCCAGAAGTTCTCCAGATACAAACAGGCTGGCGGAGGAGCTTTTATTCCTGTGACGCTCTTGGTGGATAGACCACAGCGTTACAAAGAATTTGTGCTTGAAAGAATCCGCTTTACTCTTCCAGAATGCGAGAATGTCGAGGACATGCATGTTGAATGTTTGAAATAAACGAATATTTTTAATGGTATCTTACGTCCAGTCCTTATTAGCGAATTTTGTTTCAGCTTACTACCGCATTACAACATGGCCGCCACAAAAAAAAAAAAAAAAATCGGCTTCTTCTCGTTTCCAGCATCTCTCGGCCAAATTTGCTTTGTTTTGGTTTTGATCTCACCCAATCACAAAGCTCCTATTTTTCACAAAATCACTTGCCAAGTTGTTATCAGACAGTTTGCTGTCGGACTGCTGCCATTGGATTTAACATGGTAGAACATCGCTAACTTGCAGTAGATGGTGGTTAACGTGATAGAACATGGCTAACCTGGGGTAGATGGTGGTTAACGTGGTAAAAAATGGCTAACTTAGGGTAGATGGGGGTTAACGTGGTAGAACATAGTTAACTAAGGGTAGATGTGGGTGAACGTGGTAGAACATGGCTCACTTGGGGTACATGATGGAACATAGTTAACTTAGGGTAGAAGGGGTTAACACGGTAGAATAAGATTAGCTAGGACATATCGTTACTCATACGTGAAAGTTATGACATTAATATTATTCAGCCACGAAGTATATACCATCACGACACACGACCGTTGAAAACCAGCTTGGTAACCTTGCCTCCTTTGCAAACTGAGCCTCGCCGTGGACCACACCGTCAGTTGGCACCCTTGGTTCTAAAACGATTTGTTTATTCCCATACAAACTCTTATAATTTTGTTATGACTCTTATTACGCAAGATGATCATCTCACAGCTGGAGCTTGGGCCGCCTGTGATGGAAAGTAATTTAAGCATGCAGGTTCTGATAAACAGTACAGGAATAGAATCGTGAATCGTGCCGGCGAGCCATGCGAGCATATGGGAGGTCTCTAAGGGTGCTTGCAGTAAGAATTTTTGTATCAGAATCCTCATGACCTCTCACACGTTCACACCCCTGTACCAAAAAGTGTGTGTTTCACCGCATCTGTAGCAGGGCCAATAAGAGTTTGCTTCTAGCCCTCATTTTCCTCTGTTACTTCATTGCTCGTATACGGAGGAAACTTGTCTTTTCAGACCAATTTATAATAATTTCTATTCAAGGAACAAGAAGACCCGCTATAAAAAGCACTTTGCAGGCGGTCTATATTAAATTGACATTTTTGATCAGTTTGTCGTGGTGTTCAGTGATTGATGAGGTTCGCAATAATGTTGACAAACTTCATCTTCTTGTCTAAACTGCCTTCCCAGTTTGGGTTGGAACCTTTGCAATTTTGGTCTCCTTCCAGACAGTGAAGGGGAAAAAATCGCTTTAATCAAGCCCAATAGGAAGCCCAATAGGAAATAGCAGCCTGGGAAAATGATGAAAAGTTGCGTGTAACAACCTTGTTAGAAACATTACCTGAAATTCCACATTACCTGAAATTCGTGCGTTTCACGATGATGAAAAGAGTCACTCATTATGATTCCCTCTTCTAATGCGACGAAGACGGCACCACTATTGGTTGAAATAACACTAAAAAATGTGACAGCATGGAATTCAGATCAAATGTTCAATTTAAAAACGTATCATCAAATATGCAAAAGCCTTTTTTTTAAGTAGTACACTCGCTGAATCTAACTTATGAAAACGCTTTAGCTCGATGGAAGCTAGCAGAGCACTACTTTTCCTTCGGATCCCAATAAATTGTCTCATGCTGATATGTAGTTCAGAATTGCTTGAGAAATCCAGTCTGTGTAGCCAGCGGTTTTAAGGATCGTTCGATGAAAATAATCGCTATGGAGTCGCGAGAAAGGGCAGTGATGATGCTACCTTCCATTCCTCTCTCTCTCTCTCCCTCTTTCTCTCCTCCCCCTCCCCCTCCCCCTCTTACTCCCCCTCTCCCTCTTTTACTCTCTCCCTCTCTCATCTTTGTTGTTTAAAATTGACGCAAGACCTTCCGCTAGGCTAGGAAATATAACATATCGAAAGGAGAGGAGAAGACCTCTCAATTTTTTTCCGTTCAAGTGGGAGATTTGTCATCCATCCTCCGCCTCCCCAAGCATAGTATGACTACCATTAATAACAAAATATTACATAATGTTAACCCTTTCACTCTTTTGATCTAAAAAAACAATTAATCATACTTTTGTTTTATTTTGTTAATTCTGGTCCTAAATCAAACAACACACCCTAATTGAAATTATTCTAAATTTCCATAACATGTTTGGTTCATGATGTTTTGATGCTGCAGGGTAAATTACTTACATTAAATTCAAGGTGTGATTTGTTCTTGACATTATTCCAGTTTGTTATCAAGTTTTAAGAAAAGTATTAAAAAAAATTAATTTTGTTCCGACAAAAGTTTGTAAGAAAAGGAATCATATTCCATAAAATTACATCCAGAAAAGATTAGAAGCAACACCTGTAAATTAATTCTGCCTCTGAGAAAAAATAATGATATATGAAAATCGATGCAATGGCAAAATAACTTAGTAGAGAACTTTCGGCTCATCTAAAACAAAGGTTAATGTGAAAATTAGGGAACGGTTTATGATCTCCTGTGGTTTCTTTGTTGGAGCGGAAGAGAAACGGAGTCACTGAGCTTTATTTTAAATCTGAAAACATTTTCCTGTGGTGTCTTCATCCTCCGTCTAAATGTATCGCAGTTATCAGCTGTTTTCGGAAATTATATTTTTCCTGAAACCTCCCGAATTACATTGACTTGGTCAATTCTAATACAGATATGGTTGATGAGACCCCCAGTAAGAAACTTTTAGCTCGAGTATATCATAAACATGACAATATACTATAGAAATAGGGGGTAGATTAGCATGTTACGATTTTCAACATTTGTTGAGAGCATCATATTTAGATTTCGGCCTTTTCTATGACTATGATAAAATAATATACGAACGACAAAAACATATGCCCCGTGACGAAGCATTCTGATTTTTTTTTCGAAACGCTCGTTGACAAAGGTAATATAACTCCAGCAGTAAGACACTTAAACGCGCGGTGTGAAACTCTCATTTAAAATTAAACTTCAATTATCTCCCAAGACAAAAACTCAAATTTATTTGAATTTACTCGGTTGAGCTCAGCTAATGTCGAGATTTCTGAAGTATTTGCATCATAAAAAGCTAAAATGTAATTTTTCAGGGCACCTTGTGGCTGAAGTGTCAGCGAAATTATCAGAAAATGGTCAAAATAGTCAGCATTTAGGAAATTAATGTTAAAAATCTGTAACATTGAACAAAAAGAACTGACATCCTGATGTGGTATCAGTGTAATATAAGTTTATTTAGTGCTTTTAAGATGTCTGTAACAGGTGATATACATGGATTAGAGCGATATAAGGATAATGCTTGTGTATTGCTTGGCGCAGGCAATCGACAGAAACTTTCATTCTGCGAGCTTATGAATGCGTATTAACAGAAATTTAATTTCTTAACGCATCTTACCACCCTATCAAGAAGATAACTACAGCACGGATGGAAAACGGTATAAAATAAGTATTTATCATGGCGACCATAAACTCCTCGACAAACCTAACAGACGAGAGTTCTGGGTATTATGCCCAGCTAATACCAATCGCGGTGTTGATTGCCTTCGTTAACGGCGTCGTATTTGTGCTTTACGCCAAAGACAAACATCTGAGAACACCAGCTAATTATTTGCTGTTCAGTTTGGCAGTATGCGACTTTATGACAGGGCTTATTAATATTCCTCTATTCATTATTGTATTCACAAGAGTATTTGCTCCTCAACCTGGCAAGATTTTCGGATTTTTCGTGGTAGTTCTGCATAATATGGTAATAGTTTCAGTGGTTTACCACATCTTCTTAACAACTGCCGAAAGATATTTTTCAATCGTTCACCCGTTTCGTCACCGATGGAAGATAACAAAGGGTACAGTTTTGAAGATTATTCTTGTTATTTGGTTGGTTGCCATCGTTATAGCTTTCCTGCCTATCGTGTGGTTTCATAGGTTCATTTACTTTCAAGAAAACATTTCATCTGTAACTCTACAGATACAAACGGGTCATAATATATTCTGTATGGTTTTTGTGTTTCTTTTGCCATATACTGTTATGGTATATTTACAAGTTATTATGTTCAGAAATATTCAAAAAAGGTCCTTTAAGTTTGGCAAACAAGAAAGATTAAGCTGTACTGCAGTAAACCGAAAATTTAACAGCATGAAGCGTAGTCTGATCATTTTCGCGCTCATGGCTTTTTTTTATGCTGTTTGTTGGTTTCCTTGGTATGTGGTCAGCCTCCTCATCAATCTCTGGTTTCCTCTTAGTTACGAAGCACAGATTGTTCTTTCGAAGTTTGCTCATGCATTTGTCATAATAAGGTATTATGCTTCCATTGTCAATCCGGCACTTTATATATTTCTTAAAAGGGACTTCTTCGCGTCTTTAAAGTCCATCGTTCTACGACGTACACCAAAAAGAACAAACAACAGTCAAGCCACAAGTTTGATCACGGAACGCACAGTTAATAGAGAATATGCTCTAGGCCTCTTAACGGGGCAGGATAAAGAAGCACTATAGAATCTTTCGGTGGTTTAGAACTACAAAAAAAAAAAAAAAATGGCAACAAAGGATACATGATAAAAATTTGGCATTAGTTATTGAAGATAAAACTTTGACTCCCCGGTTTCTTTCCCCATCAATTGTTTTTATTTACTACATCATGCTCCAGCCTATCGCTCCCCATGTAAGAACAGTTCGTAAGATGGCCGGTAGAGGTTCTTATGAAATACTCAGTTTAGCCGAGAGTGTTAACGTTTTCTGTAGCAATTTAAAACGACTTCGCTCATGCCTAAGCTTTCTTATTCCGGAAAGCTTTAATAAATGTAATTTTCATACGTCTAACAGCTAAACTTTTTGGCCGTTTTACGGCCAACGGCCAGCCCCATTGAGACCTTCTGCACTCTGCTTTTATCAATATATTCAAAATTCATCTATAATATGATGACCTTCGTCAAAAAGTTTAAATGCTGTTCATGAAATCAGAATAAACCCTATTGGTTAGTTTTATACTTTTTACAAAGTAAATATACTCGGGTTTGCTATCCATGCATGCACAGAGTTCTCCCAGTTACTCCGTAATTTTAAACTCCAGATCTAGTAGCTGACATTTACCCGGTTAAAATTAAATGAGCTGATCATGTCAAGCACTGTGATCTTATGGCGGATTTTGAAATAAGCTTGGTCACCTATTCGGTTTAAAAACTGCTCGGGATAATAGCTTGCGTTCTTCCCTTCAAGGAGGCAAGAGAGAGCGGCGGAAATCGAACCTACCTTGTGTTTGCAAATTAGACACGAGTTTTAATCGGTTTAAGTGTGAGCCCGAACTCACAGGCTTACTTCTGGCCGAGAAGTTGATCAATTGACTTGACCGCGGCCTAAACTGAATTACATCTCACGAAGAAGAGCAGTCCAAAACGTAAAGTGTTGGTACTCTGTATATTGATAAAATAAGATAGTTTGTGTTCATGGCCAAACTCAAATTTGACAAAATTTTTTTTGTCGGTCGACATCATTAGCTCATAAAATGCAAACTCTACTGTTTGAAAAAGAAAAGAAAATAATAAAAACTACCTCCTTTGTCATCACAATTACAAACTCCAAACAATTTTTAGGACTGTTCACCGTTAGCACATTACTTGGGGTTTTTCAACACTCACTGTCACCAAAATACCCCTCACCCTCTTGGATGGTGCCTAAATTCACCGCCTTGGAAGATTGCCTATCACGTGAATGAGTGACTGACACTCCAGAATGGTTGAATTCCGTTTGCAATGTCTCGTTCCCATTAGGATAGATAACTGAATGCGAAACTTGCCTGCGTCTCCTGAAGGTAAATTTAAGAGTCTGTAAAAAGTCTCTTTTTAGAAAAGTGTAAAGCAGCGGGTTGACAACTGAGGTCATGTAGCGGATAAAAAGCGCCACTTGAGACGGTACAAGCAATTTAGAGGTGTCGAAGGACAACTGGTGTAACAGAAATACCACAAACCAAGGAAGCCAACAAATCAGAAATACTGACGACATAATGACGAATAGTGTTAGACACTTAAACTTGCTACCTGAATGTTTTTCAATGCTTCTACTGCGGCGCAGAGCCATTCCGGAATCATTACTACGTTGATGCTTATCCCTTGGTTTACCATAGACGCCTTTAAACATGTCAGCGAATGCATACATCAAAAAAATGTAGGGTAGAACCAAGACAAATATCGAGCAGAATATAGTGAAACCGAATGCTAACCTTGAAGAAACTGGCTTTTTTACTGGATATATCTTATGAATCCAGGTAAATGGAATTGATGATATTAGAAGCGAGGAAATCCAGACAGTAATTAGCACTGTTAGGACGTTCTTTTGGTCAAGAACGCGATGTTTAAATGGAAATTTAATCGCCATGTAACGTTCCCCCGTAACAATAACTATGTGGTAAACAGTGACGATGGCTATGAAGTTGTGAAGAACTGTTACCAAAAATCCCAGATAGAACCTTGTTGCACCTTGGGATTGTACCAATGGCGTAAAAGACATTATTGTAAATAGAGGAATGACTACAATTCCGCAGAAGAAGTCACAAGTTGCCAAGCTGAAAAGTGGATAGTTTGAAACGGTCCGCAGAGATCTATTCTTGAAAAATAAATAAAGGACCAAACTGTTGATGAGGACGATAACTGTTGCAATGGAAATCAATTTTGCAACTTCCGTGTTGTTTGTCTCAAGCTGGTTGCTGACTTCGTGCAGATGATCTGAAAGTACCGTTGCATTGCAGGACTCGTTGAAGTAGGGTGCCGTATTATTATCCATAGGATATGATAATACCAAGAAAATCAAATGTCAAAATAATACTTTCAACTGAGTCGAAAGAACTGATGAGTTGACGAGATGAACTATCTTCTTGACTTTCTTCTCAGAAACTTTTGATGAACTAGCTGTGTGGCGAGTCCTGTTTAGCCTCTATATCCTAGCACTCTAATAAAAAAAAAAAAATAGGCTGGATCAGTTTTCACATGGAAAATTACGTCATACAGATTAGTAACGCAAGAAGGAAGTAAATTTAAGGAACTGCCACGGAGCAGCTCCTGAATTTTAATTGTTAAAAATCATCAGTACATATAAGCCGACCCAAGATAACATTGCTATAAAATGTTTATGTTTATGTCTTAAGTTTTAGTCGGTGGCAACATAAATCAAACGTATTGCAATAGAGTAACCAGGCCTGCCAAATTTGTGGACCAAAATTCAAGTAAAATCGCGTTTTATAACCATTCGTTTGGACTCAAGGGTCCGGTCCCACGAATGCTGAAAATATGTATACCCCAGGGAAAAAAATAACTTTTAATCTTTTCTGAAAATTTAATAGTGCCGTGTGTCAATTCGACTGTTAGCAGAAAGATAACTTCCCTGGATCTGAACTCAAAATCTTATAAAATCAATGTCAAGAAAACGATAATTTAATAGCAAAAGATCTACAATGAGCCCACAGTTATTCATAAGAGACAAGAAGATACTGCGTTCTCATTGGGTTAACCATAATAAGAGACTGTTACGTATTATTTCAAAACTAACACAATTTATAGAGGATCGATGATCTTGTTAATGAAGGTTGTCCCTTCGCTTTAACATTACGGGTGTGACGATGGGTTTTCGCGCACTAAACTGGACTTCGCGGGAAGCGTACAAAACGGGGGAAAGTAACCCGGTAGAGACCAGTCGGCTTGCGAGAACGGAAACTCGGCACGATTTATCTACTTCGAGCGAGCTAGTACGGACGTCAAGGATGAGACAGCGTTCTGGTTCCACAGCAGACATTATTCGAAGAGCACTCTAACATACACCATCTTAGAGCTTTCAAATTACGATCACTCGGGGTAGGTGACCGCTGATTGATCTGTATGACATTACATACCCTTGCATGGTGAATGTAGCCATAATGCAAGTCAATAATGTCTAGTTGAACGTCAAGGACGTTAGAGAGACATCATTTTTAAGGTAACCTTCTTTCTACCCGAAAATGAAATTTCAAACAGCGTTAAGCATTTCAGTTTCAATTTTATCTATTTGATAATGTTTCTAAACATGTAAAAACTTAAAAATCATGCGATGACTTCACACAAAAAACTCTTCCTGGTCAAGCAAACGATTATTCAAGATAATTATGATATAGTTGTCGTCTCTGAATCCTGGCTGGACCCTCCCACGACTAATAATGACATCCAAATTCCTGGCCATATCATTTTCAGGCAGGACAGAGATCCGCATAAATCTGGGGGCGGGATCGTTGTCTACATTAGAAACTCATTTAAAGCATCGATCATCGATAACTTGCCAGCAACTATGGATGCTAATTCCCAACAACTCTGGCTTAAAGTCCAGTGCAGGAAATCAAAATCTCTTCTACTATGCGCTGCTTACAGGCCAGACTTAGTATCCATGTCTAGATTCCTGGACGATTTTATCACCTCTTTTATGGACTAGGAATGGAAGGTATGGTTGCTGGTGACCTTAATGCAGACATTTTGCCGGGCTCCTCTTGTCCTGAGGGTCGAGCTTTGATGGATCTCTGTAATTCACTTAATCTCTCGCAGCTTGTTACACAACCAACAAGGACCAGTGATACATCTGTAACGTTAATTGATGTGGCGCTTACAACAAACAAGAGCTTTATTACTATCTGCGACGTAAATATTTCGGCAGATGCTGATTATTGATTGGTAGCGGTCACATTGAATCTCAAAGCTTTAAAGCCTCGGCCTTTTTTATATTTTCACCAGAAGCTACAAAAACTACAACCCTGAGTTATTCCTAAGTGATTTGATGTGTGACCCTTTTCACATTGTTAATATTTTTGACGAAATCGATGGCCAAGTTGATGTATTCAAAGAGTTATTCCTCGACACGCTGAGTGAACACGCACCAATTAAGCGCATCAAGATCAAGTCACGCCCGAATCCGTTTATCACACCTGAGATCAAACAATTGATCAAAACCTGGCAAAAAAAGGCGCGCAAAACAAACGACAAACGACAAACGACAAACTCCATTGAGGCGCTTTTTAAGAGCGTATCCATGAGAGCACCGGGCAGTCGTTCCACATGCCGTCTCACCGATTTCAATGAAACTTTGCCAGTTTAAAGGGTCTACCCCAAAACTCAAGAAGACAAACTAGTTTCTGTTTTGGTTCTTTCCGGGGGGAGATAGACCACCCCCCGGTTTTTCTTGGTTTTCACCGAGGAAATCGCTGCAAAATAGGTAAGATGTATGACGCTCTCACTGCGATGGTATTTAATCAATTACTCTGAGGATTTGCACACATATTTTTACATCCTTAGTTAATGTTCGCTGCAAGTATAAGTCCATTTGATGGACGGCTTGTCAATCAACAGAGGCAAATATACGACTGTGTTTTTAGACTTTTCGATTCATCCAAATATTTGATAACTTTGAGGTCAAATATCTCCCGTTGTCAGAAAGCTACAACACTAATCTTAATTACCTTTTATAACCTATTATTTCATCTCTGAAAATCATCAAAAAAATCTTTGGACACTACCGTATTTTTGTGTTGGATGTCTTTTAAAATCTGCAACTGTGACAAGTTTCTCTCAACTACACCTGTCACGCAATTCTTGCTCTAGGCGATCACTTGACGAAATAAACCTACATTTTTAGCTCTTTATATAAGATGATTGATCAAGAAGGGTGAAAAATGTGAAAAACTTACGAGTGTTTTTGTAGAAATGGAAAATTTCACGTTTAGAGAGATGCATGTAGGCGAAAATTCAATGAGAAAATCGTAGCGTTTCTTTCTTCAGTCGTTTATTACTTTGGAGATTTGCGAAAATCAGGAAATAGGGCTCTTGTACAGAACAAAAAATTCATTGGCCTATAATTTGATCGTCTATTATCATTATCGCACACTTTACTATAAGGAAACTGTGGAGCAGGAGAGAGATTTTAAAGTCACATGTCGGGTGCTTGTTAACGTATATGTATGACGCCATGGAATCTGAAGGTCTAAGGTTTGATTCCTCATGGGAACTCAGAATTTTTTCTTTGTTTGTTTGTTTCTTTTTTTCTTTCCCAATGCCATTAACAGTTGTATAAGCCGTGCGAAGGATTTCTTGCTAGTAATGAGAGAAGCAGAGTTAGCATTGGAACAAGAACTTCAAGTGAAGTCTCCCACTGAATTGGATATTGAAAGTGTCGACGATGGTGCTCCATTTATTGAAATGGTAAGCATAACCCTCTATACCCTAACATCAGAGAGTATATTCTTCATACTGTGCTCAATAACCTTCCTGAGGTGCTGAAAAGGTGCTTGTATACGCCATTTCGTAAGTCTTTGGTGCCAAGAGATTATAAAGATCAGCATAATCTTTGTCGGAGCAGATTACTTTTAACAATTTCGCCGTTAGGAAAACGCTTATATGTTTTCTTTGAATTTATCATCTATGCAATAGTAAAGAGACAATCCAAGCTTGATACTTTTTGATATTTTGTTTCGATAGAGTTTGTGGGCAGTTGAGTTCCCAGAGTAGATTAAAGCGGTCTTTATCTTGATCGATCTTCTGATACCGTCCAGGGTTTTTGGTTTACTGCGGTTCTACCAGCAGGAAAAGCAGTTTAGAACATCAAGAGCACCGACAGTCAAACGTCCTGTTTTGGAGAGACTGGCTGGAATTTCAGCACAAGATTGTCTGAACGCGCGTGGTGAATGAGATCATTTTATCTATTCTGAATCTGCTTATATAACTGTTGTGACGCTTAATTGTCCTTGCTGTAACGGTAAATGTGTTCCCAAGCTCAACGGCATCGACCGCATGATTGACGAGCGATGTCAGGAACCACGGTTTGGACCAAGACTCGCGCCTATGAATTCTTTCACATATATGCTTCGGTGTGAGCGTGTGGTGAATGAGATCATTTTATCTATTTTGAATCGGCTTATCTAACTGTTGTGACGCTGAATTGTCCTCGCTGTAACGGTAGATGTCTTCCCATGCGCAACAGCATCGACCGTATGACCGACGGGCTGTAGAAACAGCTAGAAATCCTATTTAAGTATATTAATTAATCATATATACGGCTCATGCGAACCGGACTTGAATCGAGACTTAAAGAATTCCTTACAGGAAACTACACAGCCGTGCAAAAACACGTACTGTGCGTAAACGACTGAAGCACTTTGTTTTAAAAGCACAGGGAAATGAATAAACTTACCCGCAGCAATTCTCTTCACGGCCAACAACCCAAGAATTGAAACGAACAGGAAAAGGAAAATAGATTTCATGTTAACTTCAAACAGAGCGACTGGTGTTCTATTCTCCGCCACGAGTCTGCAGTAACTGAATCATGCATCGTGATCCTCTCATAGTATATTTACTTTAAAAGGGTATACCAATATATGGCGGTATGAAAGTCGTCCCACTTTTCAGGCCTGTGATTGGCTGAAAATATCTGATTGGAATCGCACTATTGAGATCAATGCTCACATCTTCACTCCAGAATTTTCGGGCGCTTTTATCCTTATACTGGCTGGACGACGATAAGGAACCACTTGCGAATCTGAGAAGCCAATACTGTATTACATAGGTGGCGTTAAGAGAATAAAGGGATGTTGACCATTTAAACCGAGATTCCTGAAATTCGGGCGTAAATAGTTAGTTCTGTGTTTCTTTTTACAACCATAGAAACGCTTTTTTTTTCGAGGCGTAGCCGAGAGCAACTCTAGCTTCTTGAGCCAATTGTTTCGTTTATGACAGATGCACAGTACTCAAAACACTTTCAAAGGTCTGGAAAATGAAGCTACGTTTTCTTGTAATGGATTGCTACCTACATTAATCGTGAAAGAAAAACCAAGATAAATTTGTTACTTAATTTGTTACAACTTACGTTGTCGCATCTATTTAAGTCAAGGATTCGTTTTAGGAGAGAGCAATACAGAAATCCCGTATTGAACTCTGCAATCTATCTATGAATATGACATTTTCCCAACAGGAACAAGATGTTTCTTTGCTTAATTAAACTTCTGGTTTTTTTTTTCCGACAAGCTCTTTCACAGTCTAGTTCAACATTTCGTGCAATAATTCTACGCTATTTCTGCAATGTTGCATCTCGACTTGTCTGTAAGCCCCATCTTGGGGAAATTCAGCAAATATGGAATATTTGTGTATTTCGGCTAATTCCATTCGGGATTTCAGTGCGTCCAATACCCTATCTTTTGACCAACCGGTTTACAGATGAATGTAAATATCCATGATCTCGATTTAAAGAGATTATGTAGAGGGCAATACGAGATTTGGCACTGCACTCCTTCGAACGTCAGGCATTAATTGACAATTGGTTCATGCTTTGATTTGTTACAACTTATGTTGTATTTAGGTCAAGGATTCATTTTAGGAGAGAGCAATACGGAAATCCCGTATTGAACTCTGCAATCTATAAATATGACATTTTCCCAACTCTAGCTTCTTGAGTGCTCTCCAAACTTCCCACGTGCTCCATAACTCGATAGTGCACAGCTAAAAGCATGAACCAATTGTTTTATAACATAGCCGGTGGAATTGTGCATCAAATCCGACGCGAAAAACGGACAACAATATCAGAAGTGATTGTTCGCGGTAAGCCAAATATTAAGCAAAGTAGGAATTGGTTTTATTTTTTATTTTCTGTTGAAAGCTCGAGTTTTATTTTACTGCAGTTTAAATAAAAAATTCTTTATTTTTTAAAAAGAAATCACGCTCAAGAATGGCGCTTTTATTTAACAATTATTTCCATAAGAACTCTAGCCCAAGGGACAAGGTCGGAAAATTGTCTTCGTTTTGGGACTGGTGAGCCGAGTCTGTTTGTATCCATTGTTGTCGCGAAATATATTATTTTTCCCCGCACTAACAATAGCCGCTTGCGCGAAAAAAAAATTCAGGCGAAGCAATTTGCTCACGCTATCAGCGTGAACTATCGGAATTTTGAGCACGCTTACGTATATTGAATTTGATTGCGCGGCTCTGCTAGCTATTTTATAACATAGCTAGCAGAGTCGCGCAATCAAATTCAGAATTCCAAAACGAAGAGAATTTTCCGACCTTTTCCCTTGGGCCAGAGTTCTTAAGTGAGGCAGTAAAAGAGAAAAACAACGGAAAAGGAGACTCGGCATCAGCGCCGTCACGATTCGCTCCACTGTCCGAGGGTGAAATGCAACAATTTTTGACAGAAAGACACTCTGGTAAAACCAAACAAATGACAAACTGGTCTTTTTCAACCTTCAAAGGTAAGCGTAAATTTTTCCGAGCTTAAAACTCGAGCTTTCAACAGAAAATTTGAAATAAAACCAATTCCTATTTTGCTTAATATTTCGCTTACCACGAACAATCACTTCTGATATTGTTGTAGCTTTTCACTTCGGATTTGATGCACAATTCCACCGGCTATGCTATAAAACAATTGTTTCATGCTTTTAGCTATCGAGTTATAGAACACGTGGGAAGCTTGGAGAGCACTCAAGAAGCTAGCGTTGCCCTCGGGTATTGCCTCGGGTAACTCTTACGCTTCTTTCGTGCTCTCCAAACTTCCCACGTGCTACATAACTCGATAGTGCACGCTAAAGCATGAATCAATTGTAAATTAATGCCTGACGTTCGAAGGAGTGCAGTGCCAAATCTCGTATTGCCCTCTACATAATCTCTTCAAATCTAGATCATGGATATTCACATTCATCTGTAAACCGGTTGGTCAAAAGATAGGGTATTGGACGCACTGAAATCCCGAATGGAATTAGCCAAAATACACAAATATTCCATATTTGCTGAATTTCCCCAAGATGGGGCTTACACACAAGTCGAGATGCAAAATTGCAGAAATAGCGTAGAATTGTTGCACGAAATATTGAACTAGACTGTGAAAGAGCTTGTCGAAAAAAAAAAAAAAAAACCAGAAGTTTAATTAAGCAAAGAAACATCTTGTTCCTGTTGGGGAAATGTCATATTCATAGATAGATTGCAGAGTTCAATACGGGATTTCTGTATTGCTCTCTCCTAAAACGAATCCTTGACTTAAATAGATGCGACAACGTAAGTTGCAACAAATTAAGTAACAAATTTATCTTGGTTTTTCTTTCACGATTAATGTAGGTAGCAATCCATTACAAGAAAACGTAGCTTCATTTTCCAGACCTTTGAAAGTGTTTTGAGTACTGTGCATCTGTCATAAACGAAACAATTGGCTCAAGAAGCTAGAGTTGCTCTCGGCTACGCCTCGAAAAAAAAAAGCGTTTCTATGGTTGTAAAAAGAAACACAGAACTAACTATTTACGCCCGAATTTCAGGAATCTCGGTTTAAATGGTCAACATCCCTTAATTCTCTTAACGCCACCTATGTAATACAGTATTGGCTTCTCAGATTCGCAAGTGGTTCCTTATCGTCGTCCAGCCAGTATAAGGATAAAAGCGCCCGAAAATTCTGGAGTGAAGATGTGAGCATTGATCTCAATAGTGCGATTCCAATCAGATATTTTCAGCCAATCACAGGCCTGAAAAGTGGGACGACTTTCATACCGCCATATATTGGTATACCCTTTTAAAGTAGATATACTATGAGAGGATCACGATGCATGATTCAGTTACTGCAGACTCGTGGCGGAGGATAGAACACCAGTCGCTCTGTTTGAAGTTAACATGAAAGCTATTTTCATTTTCCTGTTCGTTTCAATTCTTGGGTTGTTGGCCGTGAAGAGAAGTGCTGCAGGTAAGCTTATTCATTTCCCTGTGCTTTTAAAACGAAGTGCTTCAGTCGTTTACACACAGTACGTGTTTTTGCACGGCTGTGTAGTTTCCTTTAAGGAATTCTTTAAGTCTCGATTAAATTCCGGTTCGCATGAGCCGTATATATGGTTAATTAATATACTTAAATAGGATTTCTAGCTGTTTCTACAGCCCGTCGGTCATACGGTCGATGCTGTTGCGCATGGGAAGACATCTACCGTTACAGCGAGGACAGTTCAGCTTTACAACAGTTAGATAAGCCGATTCAAAATAGATAAAATGATCTCATTCGCCACACGCTCACACCGAAGCATATATGTGAAAGAATTCACAGGCGCGAGTCTTGGTCCAAAGCGTGGTTCGTGACTTCGCTCGTCAATCATGCGGTTGATGCCGTTGAGCTTGGGAACACATTTACCGTTACAGCAAGGACAATTTAGCGTCACAAATCTATTCAAATCAAATCTATTCAAATCAATCAAATCTATTATCTATTCTGAATCTGCTGAGCAGATTCAGAATAGATAAAATGATCTCATTCACCACGCGCGTTCAGACAATCTTGTGCTGAAATTCCAGCCAGTCTCTCCAAAACAGGACGTTTGACTGTCGGTGCTCTTGATGTTCTAAACTGCTTTTCCTACTGTTTGGTTGGTCCCTGTCTTTTCCTCTTAGTTGGTGAAATTCGTAGCGTAGTAGGCCTTTAGGTGACGCAGAATTTCATGAGAATCGTCACTTGTATACACCACTATGGGATAATTGATCATGTAATCTGTTGGTTTGCGTCGTTTTCTAGTCAATTCTTGTTCGCAGTGTTCTAGTCACAATTTATCGGGAAGTTTAGGAAGGAAAGTTTTCAGTCTTCTTCAATTTCTCAAGTAAATTGCATATAGTTGTTCTGTGCATAGAGGAAGTCAGGAAAAATTGTGTGCCGCGGAGAATGTACCACAGAGCCAAAGTGGTATTGATCGTCGGCGAGAGGGGGCGTTCCTTAGTAATGAGGTCTCTTGAAATTTCGATGCCGACAAACAGCGATTCGAACCATGTCAACAACTACCGGTACTATATTAACGACATATATAGGACCTTGATACAACAAACGAATTATACAGAACGAATTAGCCAAACTGGCGGACCGAAACTTTCAATCACAGCGAATAATATCACGGAAAAACCGACCAATCAGTTTTTAGCAGACTCATATGACTCATAGCACTCGACTGTACTAGAGAAGTCATCATTGTTATGCTCTACGCATTTACTCTCTGGGACTGAGATTTCAAGCCTGTTGTGCTCACTAAAGCCGTGCGCAATTAATAAGAGTTTTTGCGAAGAAAAATTCGTTCGAATTTCTACGGGACAAAGGAAGCTGTAATGGGGAGATTTTGTAGACAGCGCCGTCCCTTTTCGCTAACATGACATGATCTCTGTTTGCACTATGATCGAAGTGTGATCTGACCGTCTTGTCTGATTTAAAGACGGTGCGCACGCCTTGTTGTTGTAGGCAGCGACCGAGAACCAAAAACAAAAAACCCTGGACGGTATTAGAAGATCGATGATAAAGACCGCTCTAATCTACTCTAGGAAATCAACTGCCCACAAACTCTATCGAAACAAAATATTAACGCTAACGAGAATTATTAAAAAGAACTATTATCACAAATACTTTAAAGAAAACATTCCTAACATAAAGAAAATATGGAAGGGCATACATATAGGCTCTTAGACCGGAAACGTGGTGTCCGCAAAGTAGATTTGTTGTAAAGACGAGAAAAATTCCCAAGTGTTTGAGAAATCTCGGCCTCAGAGCATGTATTTACATTAGTTGTATGAATTACCAAGAGATCGTTAGTCACTTTGGCTGATTTCTGACCGCCAGTGAGAGGGGGAAGAGGAATCATAGGAATATTACAGAGCTTATGGATGGTCAGGTAAATTCTATCGTAACACATTAAAAAGGGCTTTCGCAGCTTCGTCGGGTTGAATAGATATTCAGTAATCTTCTTCCCTGAATGTTACTTCTACGATTGGTTTTTTTATTCGAATGACAAACATGTTTTATTGACATGAGAAACAAATTTCTGTTTACTTTACAGATAGATGGCAAAAGCAGAATACCGCGCCGGTGTGTTTTGGCGCAAAGAGCGGACAGTTTGGAAGATTCAATGTTAAAACTGGTCAAAAACTGGCCGCTGTGAAGTTGGTTCATCTCTACGGGTACGTGTCCTGTGACACAGGACATGTCTCTTATTGGTCTTACTGGGGCTGTGGCTTGTACGGCTGGGGACGGGGCAAGATTAATGTTGTCATAACAACCTTAAACAATCAAGTTCTTTTGCCGCCACACGAATTAATCACAAATAATAGTGCTAAATGGTCCAAGGTTCCTGGATATGACTCATTTTCCTCGGAGTTAGTGCTCTCCTCTTTCAGCCCCTCCCAGGTGAAATACAACCAAGAGTTACGACTGTGGTATGGCGAGGATCTGATGGATACCAGCGAGGGAGACAATGGAGGCACCGCTTGCGTTGATGTATATGCAATTTTCGTCTGAGCTTTCACTGAGCAGCAAGTAGTCGTAACAAAACTTTTCATAGTCATAAACTAGGAAAGCGACTAATTTTTAATATCAGGGTTATCATGCACTTTTCTGTTCTTAGGACCAGTCCTTATTTACCACTGGGGGGAAGGGAGCGGGGGAGGGGTAGAAGGATTTGATTGCAGTTGGGATCACACAGTTTCAAGGGAAACGGAGGGGTGGGGGGGAATAAGTCCTCGGTAACAGAGTGTAAAGTAAAAATTATATAAAATACTTTATTGCATTCATCCACTGTCCCCTCCCCTCTTCCCTCCTTTAGGTGCCTGGCTACGCAGGTTACGATTTCTAATAGGGTCTATTGTTCTTAAAAATAATCCGAAAACTCCCCCTCCCCCCTGGGGAGCGATAAATGATGACTGGTCTCTAAGGAAAACAAGTTCATTAGTTGACAACTATAAATGCAAGTGTAAGTGGGACTGGTCAGGCATTTCACCCCCCTGGTTTTGCTATTGATCAAATGCAGTTTCCCGTTATCATGTACTCCGGAAAATTGTAATCTGTTGGAGTGCTTTCAAACGAGGGGTGCACCTCAAACAGTATTGATAATAGAAATAAAAAAAGTAAAAACATGTAAGGTCAGCTTTATGTTATGTAACAAA